>NW_011499904.1:162377-312560 GCF_000495115.2 Populus euphratica | reverse complement strand
TTTACTTAGTTAACTTTTATCTTCTTTATGTTCTTATTTTGTTTATTTATTTTCTTTTCTTTCATTATGTCTAGCTAAGTTAGTTATGTCAAGGTGAAAAGGTTACACTAATGGTGTAAGAATAAGTATAGTGTAAACTTAATATGGATTTTAATGTTTGATACTAACATGTTTTGTATTTGTTATCTTATTCACTCTTTAATACTTACAAAAATGCCTCCTTTTATATACCAAAATTGGAAACTATTGATTTGATAACTAATTAATGAGTGGGTGCCCACTCTTGACTTGGTAACAATCTTTATCTTCTTTGTCTGCCTAAAACGTCATTAATAATGTCAAAATTGGAGCTACTTGACATGAAAGTTATAGGAAATTATCTCAGCGTTTTTGTGTAAAAGATTTAGCTCATTTCGACTTCTAGAACTCTAAATATGGCCAAAATACTGAATAGTGCTTGGGCTGGAGGACATATTCGTTCTTTGTTGTTGCTACAAGTTAGACTTGACAATGACCTTTTTAGATCTTGGGCTGCATATGAAAGTTGTAGGCCTATGTCTTACATTTCCATCTATATAAAGTAGACCTAAATCTGAGATCTATAGCTCCAGATATGACCCAATTACCGAACAGTGTTCCGATTTGAATTGCACCGACATCTCTTTTCTAAGTTTGGCCATCTCTTTATCCTTTCAATTTCAGTTCTTAAATTCATCAATCAATCCTTTTATTTATATGATAGGCCTGCATTTAAAATGAACATTTACCATAAATTAAAGGTATCTTATATTATTAGATATATTATTATAAGACATGCTTTAGTTAAAGAGTTATTAATACTTCAAATGCAAAATGATGATATAAAACCTTGATAAAAATACACTTTTAAGTATCAATCACCGACCCCTCAAAATGGATGTTCCATTAACAATGTTGATTTTGTTACATAACAAGGTGAAACAAGATCGAGTGAGAGGCTTTGTTAGTAAATCAACAAGTTGGTCATCCTTGTGAACATGAGCAACACACAATTTGCCACGATAAACAAAGTCATGAAAAAAGTGAAGATCAATGGCGATATATGTGATCTTGGAGATACATAACAGGATTCAGACTAAGCTAAATGACGCCATCATTAGCACAAATTAGGAGCGGTGGTTCACGTAATGTGAGACCAATTTCATCAAGAAGAGACTTTACTCACACAATATCTGAAGCAGCAATAAGCAGTGCCTTATACTCAGCTTCTGTAGAGGAACGAGCCATAACCTTTTGCTTTCTAGTATATTAGTTGATAGGGTTATTACCTAGAAAAATTATATAAGCCATGGTGGACTTCTGATTATCAAGATCAACACCCCAGAAAACATCTGAGAACCCCCGAAGCACAAGGTTTGATTAGCGATGCAGTAAAAGAGCGAAATGAATGTTATATTTGATATAGAGCAAAAGTCGGTTAACATGTTGCTAGTGCTTTAGCGTTGGTTGGTGCATGAACTGAGCAAGATGATTGATTGCAAAACCCAGGTTTGGACGAGTGAGCGAGAGGTATTGGAGAGATCCAATGGTGCATATGTATTCAATGGCATCACAACTAGCTAAACCATCATCAATGTAAAACCTTTAGACGAAAAATTATAAATTGACTAGTTTCATGTAAAACAAAAAGACAAATTCATAACTCTTCATCGGGTTATCAGAAAATTATAAATATTTACGTGAAGCCTTATAATATGATGCCTTAACTTGGGTTAAAATTTCAAAATTTTTAGAGATTCAAAAAATTTGATGAAAAATCATAATTTAACTAGTTTTATATTATTGGATATAATTTTAAATCCAACCATCAGATTGAGCTGAAATTTTGTGAGGAATCTTAAAATATATTAGATAAAATCCGATTAAAATTTTAGGATAAATAGAGCTTGGTAGTGCTAGAAAAGAATAAGGATCGTCAAATGGAAGTAAAAAGACTCATTAAGGGTAAAATGGTATTTTACCATTAAAAATAAAACAAGGCAACCCCTTTTTTGTTATAAACTACCAACTGGGTAGTAACACATTTGAAAAAAAAAAGAGAAAAATGTGAGAAATCAAGAGAAAAACAAGAAAAAATCAGAGAGAGCTTTGAAACTTATAAGATTGAAAGACTTGGAGTATTAAATTAAGGAAGAATCAAGTGAAGGAAGTTATAAGAAAGATGAGGAGAGCTGGCCACAGTAAGAGGAGAAGAAAAGTTAGGAGAACTTAGATTGATAAGCATGAAAAATTTAGATTATTACTTAAATAAAGTGGTTTTGGGTTTATTTGAGTAAGTTATCAAACAATGACAATTAAATTTGATTTAATTTCTTATATTCTTGATTTTTTTTCTTTAAATTAGTGTTCTTATAAAAATTTAGGGGTTTTGAGAAAAATAGTAAACATGATGGAATTGAGGTAGAATAGTATAGAAATAGTGAATGTAAGTAGTAATTACGAAAGAAATTGAATAATTTTAAAGAAAAGAACTTGTAATTAAGGATGAGAAAATATAGGAGTGACTCGTACACTTGAAATACTAAGGAAAAAAAATAAACTTTTAAGCACATTGAATCTTCTTAGATTTCTATCTTAACTGTCTCTTCTTTTATAGATTGTAAATCAAACATAGATTTCAAGACTTTGCATCTGTTTTTCTTGGCACTGTATAAACATATATAAATGTATTATCCATTTTGGTCAAGGGTTTTTTCTTTTAGACTTTGAACCCAAGTTCATTCATTGTAGCAAACTTGTCCTTGAAAAACTGATTAGATAACCCCAACACCATGGCAATTATAAGGCAAACTAAGCATCAAGCAACTTACTTTAGATAGAGCACACTAGAAATACTAAACCTTTCCCTTTTCACCGTAGCAAACTCGTCTAAAGACTAGTTAGGGTTTATAGTGAACATAATACAAGGTGACGACTTTATTTTTCACAATACAAATACCCTGACATCACTTTCTCGCTCTGATAAAGGTCGTCGTGATACCGCACTTTTGTAAGGGTAAGAAAAATTCATCTTCTATGGCATTACACTACCTACGTCCTTGAGAGCCTTAGAGACACAAGTTGGTTCCAATAATGGGGCAAGAGGGTGCTTGGTGGTAACCGAGTTTATTTTATTTTTAATTGTTTTTGTTCTTAATAATTGTATGAATGTTGTTGTAGGAAATTTTTTCCATATAAGATCAATTTTTAGTTGATTTATTTATGATATTTTTAAATTTTTTTATATGAATTTATTTTTTTCGTATTATTTATTTTATGCAAATTTGTTTGAATTGATTTTCTTCTTCTTTTTTCCAAACATTTTGAGTATTATAGATTGTTCATTAATATTAATTGAATTATTTTATAGTTTTGTAAAATAGATTTAAAAAAAAAAACTTTTTAAATAATTATCAATTATTTTATAGTTTTGTAAAATAGATTTTAAAAAAAAAATTAAATAATTATCGAAGAAATTACATACAGTATTTTTTCAAGTGAATTACCGACGGATTGAAGAGGGTAAGTTTTTTTTTTGCTTGCCTTTTCTGTCAGTAAATCCATTGGTAAAAATATTTTTTTATTATGAATTGATAAAAAATTACCAACAAAAAATTAGCAGACAAAACATTTTCATTAGTGATTTTATTGATAGATTAATTACCAACGAAATGATAGTGAAGATATGAACAGAAAATTCTGTTAATAAATCTAAAAATTATAATAGTATAAATTTTTGTGAATAAGAGACAGTTTCTTTTAAAATTTGAAATAAAAGAGCGGGAAGGGAAGGAAATAGTAGTGGAATCAATATTAACAACATGTAAACCTGTACTATCTCTAAGGACAACCTCATCTTGGCCATCATACTCAAAATGAATAAAAAGATTAGCCAAATTACATGTAATATGTAATATTATAAGAAGCAGAGGAATCAAAAAACCATTTGGCATTTAATGAAGCCAAAAAAGTTGTGTAATTGGTAGTAGTTGTACACAATAAAGGTCTTCTTTGAATGTTGGAGAAATTTTGTTTGAAATAATTTTTGTTGTTTTTGAACTGAGGATTTGATTTCCTCCATTAAGAGATATCAACAATGACAACTAGTGTTGAAGATTTGTCATTCATGTGTTTAAGGTAATGTTCTTAATCAATTAACAGATCATGCAATTTTGTTTGAAACAATTTTTGTTGTTTTTGAACTGAGGATTTGATTTCCTCCATTAAGAGATATCAACAATGACAACTAGTGTTGAAGATTTGTCATTCATGTATTTGAGGTAATGTTCTTTTTTGCAAAAGACAAGACGTTGTTAGGTTTTTTCGTGTGTATAGGTGCGTGCCATCATATCTCAAAACTCAGAGTCAAAGCTATTAAACACATATAATGTTAAATTATCATCTGAAATGGATGGATCAATTAACGAAAATTCATCAGCAATTATCACTCCATGAAAAAACTCATACACCGTGCAATTTCAACTGCATAATTCTAGCTCGAGATTTGCTAGCAAAAAAGTAGGTCAGATGTTGCCAGGCATCACAGTTTGTAATAGTCATAGCAATAACACACATAACTATAACTACTTCAGAAATAGAAGCAAAAATAACATTCAGCAGCAACTGGTCAAATCTGTACCAGTGTGCATGGAGTGGCATAGCAGAGGTAGAACAATTTGCATCAAATGTATGAGGGCATTGAAGAGGGTCGTCCAAATATTTCATTAGCTCATATCCCATGAGAATGTTGAGGAAAGTTGTACGCTAGGAAGGATAATTAGGAAGGATAATTTGAGGATGTGAGTTTATAGGACAATTAGCTGAAAGTGTTAATAGTAATGAGAGGGAGTGAAGATGCAGAGAGCTAGCAGGCTATGAGAGAGGAGTAGGGTTGCCACTAGCCGAGATGGAGTTAGAGGGCGTTTCTAATCTCGCGAGCGAAAACTGCTCTGATATCATAAAAGGATTACACAAGTAATTTGGTGAAAAACCCCGATAAATATTGCATTACAACACGGTCAATATATAAAATAAGACTGGCTATTTAAGGAATGCTGGCGAAGGAATAAACAAGACTGCAGCTATTTAAGGAATATAATAAACTAAGAAGTGCTATACATGGAAGTATATCACTGATGAGCGGGACTTATGGTGATTTCCGGATCGTGTTTCTTAGTGGATTCCAGCCTCTAAACATGAGGAATAATAAAATCATTTGTCTTTCCATGACTCAACAAGTTTAGACAAAGCCACCCGAGAAGAACCACCCTCATTCAATGCGGCCTGTGCTGCAATTTTCATGGCTATGGCTCGCTCCCTAATCAACTTACCTTCCTCCGACTCCATCAACCCTAGAACTCGCTCCTCCACCTCGGCCGAACTCACGAATCCGTTGTCAGATTCATTCATCGGCAATGCAAGTTTCATTTCCTCCACCAAGAAGATCCTATTGAGCCTCTGCTCTGCGTATAGTGGCCAAGCCACCAATGGCACACCTGCGCAAACTGCTTCCAGCACCGAGTTCCATCCACAATGACTTACGAACCCGCCTACCGATGGATGGTTCAGCACTGCTACTTGCGGAGCCCACGACTTCAGCACGAGTCCCCTCTCCTTGGTTCGATCCAAGAAACCTTCAGGGAGCAATGAGTCTAAATCAATGTTTGGATGTGCCGAGAGTGCCACGCTTTTCTTATCAGAAGGTGGATTCCGAACCACCCACAAGCCCCTGTGGCCACTTCTCTCCAACCCGAAAGCTATTTCTCTTAACTGTTCCTTGGAGAACAGCCCCAAACTACCAAAACATAGAAAGACAACACTTCCAACTGGTTGCGAGTCCAGCCATGTTAGACACTCCAGCGCAGTACCATTGCGAGTGCCTGCATCATCTTTAGGACCTTCAGTGGCTATCAATGGTCCGATACAGTAAATTGGCGGTGTGCGGTTATTGGGTACACATAATCCCTCTGATAATGTTTTCACAGCTCTGGCTTCAAGTGATGCAAAAGTGTTTACAACAATACCTGCTGATTCGGGAAAGCTGCTTGAGGAATCTAAAAAGTTCTCATAGGACTTATCGTCGCGATCAAGTACCGGTATTGGCATGTCAGACGATGGAATTGGGGGAACACCGGGAATATGAAGAAGGGAATTTAGATCTTTAAGACTTTTTGTGGTGGTGTTATGAATGGTTGGGAAATAAAGGAAAATAGCAAGAACACCAGCACCAGAAGAGGAGAAGTGGTAGCCAGGGATACTGAGTTCCTTGGCAACAGAGAGAGCAGCACAGCAAAAGACGTCCACAACAAGTCCATGAATGGTGTAGTTTTTGGAAATGGACAATAGTTCTTCACGAACGTGAGGATTGCTGAGGCGAAGGACCTCAGAAGTGAGTTCTTCATGATGGGTGGTTTTTGTAGAAGGGAGGGTTACAGTAGGAAGATGGTGGAATTTGATCGAGGGAATGGTGGCAGCAACGTTGGCAATGTATGGGGCAGTGGAGCCAGAATCATAGGGCACAGAAGTGATGAGTATGTGAATATAAAGGGAAGGATTTTGGGTCAATAAGAGTTTCCCCAGTTCCACCATAGATATCAAATGGCCAATAGGTGGTGATGGGTACAGAACTATGGCCTCCTCCATGGCTGCTCGTGGCCTTTCCTATACCTCTGTGTACTAGGAGGGAGGGAGGGAGAGCAAGCAATCTATGCGGAGCAGTTTCGAAAAGAATGGTCTAAGGTCACAAACAGCATCCGAGCATGAAATAGGGTCAGATAGATGTTGTTCCACCAAAGTTTTCATTGGTTTGTTCATATGCCTACTAAGTAATTGCTCTCATAGTCTTTCATCTTGGTGAACACGTGCTCTGCCAGCACAAAAAAATCTTATAGCAGGACAAAATCCAGGACAGTGAAAATAATAATTTAAGCAAAATATAGTAGTCAGCACTGACGTCAGAATCAATGTGTTTTAGCAGCCAAGAATCAAGACACATCTTCTAAATTTTCAAGGCAAAAGAAGACAATTGCGTTTATCTTTCCTTGACACGTAGCTACCACCTATGAGGTGGTATGGAATATGCCGCCGGCTACCACTTCATAAGTGTTCTCGGACAAGAAAAAAATCGAGACCGAGTCATTAATTTAGTTGGAATTCATGAGTTTGTATAATTTTAATAATACACATAAAAAATAAAATGATAATGAATAAATTAATAAAAAAAATTATCAAAAAAAGATAAAGAAAACCGATTCGAGCCCATCCATGTGGTGATGTGTACAGAACTACTGCCTCCTCCATTGCTCTCCCGCTTGAGAGATAGAACAAAAACAAGCACTGTACAAGTAGAGGGTGACGTGTGGGAGAGATTAAGCAGGCTACAAAGTTTTGTAAGGTGAGGCAAGCGTTTATTATTTATTTATTTATTTTTAAAGAAATTTACCAATAATTTACTTGCTGACAACACAATTAACTGGACAATAGCAAATAATAATAATAATAATAATAATAATAGATTACAGTGGTTGAAATAGGATAGACCATAGGAATCTTAGTTCATGAAGTGAAAATTTTATTACAATTTATTTTAAAAAAATTTACAATATCTTAAATAAATTTAAAAACAAACTAGAAAATCCAAAAAAAATAAAATTCATAAATAAACTAAGAAAAATAAAATTATGAATTCATCAATACTTGATTTTCTAAACTAAATAAAAAGAAAAATCATAAAAGTAACAAATTATCCTAAATCAAGTAATAATAATAATAATAATAATTGAAAAACTTTTTTTCTTGTAATCCTCCAATATCACTAGGCTATGTACAAAAATCAAGCCTTCCTCCCTTTCTCGTCCCAACTGTTCGGCCATTGTTCTGAGTTTTTTGTGTGTAGTTATCTTGGTGTCTTGTTGGTGAGTTTTGGGTTGAAGGTGAAGGAGACATGTACTTAGAAAACACTCTCATTATTTTCTCATTTTGTTTGAATTAATTAGAGATGAGAGAAGAAATATAAATAATCTTTAACCCCATGAATTAAAATAACCCCAAAAATTAAATGTACATAAAATTGCCTTCAAGTTAAGCATTGCATATTAATCATCTATAATGGCACTTTGCTTGAGTTTCTAGTTACACTTTTTTTTTTTAATTTTTATTGTTATTATTCATTTTATGATATGATCCTGCATTTGACTGTTGATATATATTCATGGGTCTTGTGATGCACACGATTGTCTTCTTCATGGCACCCCAGGATGGTGCCGTTTTGCTGCAAATTAACCCACTAGAACAGCCCATGCATTATTTACATCGGGTCCGCTATTTCTATTATTGTGTGTTAACGATAGTTTTAGCTTTATTTATTGCAAAATTTGAGTAGCTCACATTAGATGTTGGATCTTCTAGAAAGCAAGTAGGTAAACAAACTTGTGCAGGGGACTTGACTCCTCAATCAAGTGCCGCTACTGAAATTATAAAATCGTAAATAATTTTTTAAAATAATTATATATTGATAATTTTAATCAAGATAATAAATTAAAATGAGCTAATAATATTATAATCAATAAATAATATAATAAAATAAAAGAGATAAATAATATTAATTAATAAATTAATGACATAAAAAAATAAAAAGTTTCAGAACAAAATTTCTCAATACAGGAAACCACTGAAAAGTAAGAAAAAAAGACAATTGATGGTTCCCATCACAATAAATATCGATAAACTTCTTTTGGATTGCAAGCTAATAAATTTAAATTAGTAATGAATTAATATAAATTCAATAATAAAATCAATTCTTAAATAATGTCCAATGTGTTAGATAATATAAATTCAATAATAAAATCAATTCTGAAATAATGTCCAATGTGTTAGAAAAAAATTCAAATTAAAAATAATTATTTAAAATTAAATAAAAAAATAGAATAAAAAAAAATTCATGTTAAATACCTTCATATATCCTGAATCTCCAATTTTTGCATATTCTTGATTGATTTGAATCCTAATTTCAAACATGTCGTTCTCTCTCGTTTGAATAAATTATTAAACCTACAATATATGATTGAAAAGTTTCAGATGTCTAGTTTTTATCTCAACTTTAATCAAAACAAAATTTCATCGGTAGCTCTCGATATATCCTAAACAGTACACTAAGGTCTTATTTGACATATTTGACAATATTTGTTTACTAACTTTGATCATCTAAAATATTATGTTCCCTAACTCCATTTGACTTGAAAATATATCATAATATATTTTTATTTATTTAATATTTTCCTGTAAAATTTTAGTTTTATCTAATATACAGTTTAAAAGATATGTTCAATCTCGCAAAACTAATCAGCAAACATTTTAAGATCAATTTTGAACTTAACTTTACTAAAATCACAAATTTACTAAAATCATAAAATCAAACCAAGTTTACTGATTTTGCACCAGTTAAGTTTGATTTTACTAGTTCAAGTTTTTAATCGGATTTAACATGTTAGATACATATTGACTCGTAAAATCGTAAGATTTTAAGAATTAACTCGTAATTTTAACAATATAAACACTCAATCTTGAAGAATATTTAAAGTCTTTATTTCAATAATAATAATAATAATAATATGCTTTGAATAACTAATGTCTAGGAGATTATTTATATGCAATACGCCAAACAAAATTGGAAAACCTAACAAGTCTTAATTCAATAAGGAAGCTAAAATCCTAATGTAACTTTAACTAATAAATAATAAATACTATCATTCCAAGTAATAAAACATAAAATAATGACACAATTATAAAATTCCTCAATAAATAAATATTAATTCCCATCGTTGTCCTTCATCCCCATCAAACACCTCGTGCAATCTGTTTTCACATTGGACCCAGCATTTAGCTATGGACAAAATAAAACTTGCTCAGTAAGGCTTTTTGGTTTTCAAAGTTCTTTTTGACTAGACTCTGATTTGAGTGATAATAATCTATTGGAATTTGTTAATGAATAATTATAAAATAAAAAGTTTGAACAATGAAGCCACCGCCCATGGTATAGTGGCAGTAGCATTTACAACTTCCATTATGAAACATTGCCATTTTTTCTCTTGCCTCAGCTCGCAGTTCTTTTCCATGTTCAGTGATTGCACTGTGTACATAAATTGCTAGATACATTGTAAGTGTAGCTTGTATGCTCTACTTTAATTGAACTTGTATACATCCTTTGAAAGTTTATAATCCAGTCCCACACACAGGGCTCCCTTTTCTTTCATTTTCTTTTCAACCTTGAAGCATGTTCTACCAGCTGCCATTCAATATATTCAGGTCTCAGAATTATCCAAGTCGCATTAACTATTTTGTGGAATTTCCTCCTCTCAAGACCATACCAAAACATTGCATTGTCTGTTCTATTCAGATGCATGGATGCATATAAACACGCTACTTCTACTGAAATACAAATATCAGAAATTATTTTTTATTATCGGAATTCATTTCTTCAGTATGAAGACGTCTATACATTTTTTGAGCCAGAGCTTCCTTGTGAATCACTAGCATTAGCACGAACCAGGTCACTAGATCCTGCGAGGACATCTATTTCAATGATTCCAGACAGTACAAACCAAGTCAAGGCTCATCAGTTAAGGAAACAACGCTCATTGTCAACTTTGGAAAGGAGTAATTATCGAAGTGCTGCTTGGCGGCCTATAGTTCATGATAGAATGTCATTGCCAGAGGGCTCATCTGTACTTGATCTCAAGGCTGAGAATTTCTTCTCGTGTACTGTTTCCCGGAAGCAATCGGATGCTCGATATCTCCTTCAGTCATCAGATAATGTTGGCACACTTATAAAAGAGCTGGCAGAGTCTAAATCACCAAATTGATTCAATTTTACTGGTTTTCTTGGGCCTATAATTCGGAGGCTTGAGAAACTAGAGAGTACCTTGGCGATTATTGGTACTGGCGCTAGCAGAGGTTCCGTGATCAAGTTGATTCAAGCTATCTTTTTTCCCTAGTCGGTTCACTTGGGAAATTTGAGAACCTCACAGAGGATCTAGAGAGGAATGATGATGTTGGGCACATGCAAGATATGATTTATCTGCACATATTAGTCTCTCCCATGTCCCAACTACCTTCTTGTAGGCACTCCCTTACCCTACAATTGCTGCCTGAGTAGTCCCTGGACAGTTCAGTGCAAGAAGTCTGAATTGGAGTACAAAGCGGTATAATGAAAAGACGAGAAATTCCTTTTTGTTAGTTGAGTGACATCAAATGTAGCAACTAGAAGTTACATGATGAGAAGAAATTTGGGGTGTTTTCTCCTTTCTAATACATTTGGAAAAATATTTAAACAAAGTAGCAGCATTGGTTAAAAACTTATTTGACAAATAGCATAGCTGGGAAATAGAAATTTGGTTAAAAATATAGTCTTCTCCTGCGAGTTTTGAAAAAATTGCAGGTGGGAGGGAACTGCTATTTTTAGAAATCATAGGTGGGAAATGTAGTTTTTTTTAAATCTTAACTTTGATCTTAAACTTTAACTCTAACTAAACCCTAAGTAACCTCAAATGCAAACCCTACACAACCCAAGCCTCAAATTCTAACACGAAACCTCAAATCTAAACTCTAAACATTAACCCTAAATTCAAACCCTAACCTTAACAAACACCAAATACAAACCCTAAACATTATCCTAACCCTAAACACAAATTAACACCAATCCTAAATTCAAACCACAAACCCCCAAATAAAGATCCCAAGCCAATCCATTATGTCACTTGTTTTCCATCGTCTCTCTTTTCCCTAATAAGGGAGGGATGCACATACATGTTATATCAATCAATGCCCAGGATTCTCCCAACATTTTACACATCATTCACAAGGAAAATGCCCTAGATGAATTAGAAGTATTGCATCTTATATTTGTATTTATAGCCATACTTACCAAAAATAATAATTTAAGCAAAATATAGTGGTCAGCACTGACGTCAGAATCCATGTGTTTTAGTAGCCAAGATACATCTTCTAAATTTTGAAGGCAAAAGAAGACAATTGCCTTTATCTTTCCTTGACAGGTAGCTACCACTTCATAGGTGGTATGCATATGCCACCTACGGCAGACTAGCTTAAATTTTTTCCCCCATAAAAAAGATATTAAAAAAACTGTTTTCAGAGAAGGAAAAAAAATTGTGAGTTTAATAAGTTTATATAATTTCAATAATATAAATAAAAAATACAACAATAGACATAAACTAATAAAAAAAATAAAAAATAAAAACAAATTTGAGCTCATCCAAGTTAGCATGCTAAATTTACACCATGATCATGATACCAAGGTAATCCTATTAAAAACAAATTGAATAAAACAATAAATCTCGATTATCAAACAATCCAATATTGAAAAGTATAACTGAAAAAAATAATTAAAAAAAATGATAGTATAACTGAAAAAAATAATTAAAAAAAAATGATAAAAAAAAAATATGAATCAACTAAGATTAACTTGTTAACCCTGCAACCATGGATATAGAATTGAGATAACCTAATGATAGTAAAGCGAAGAAAAAACACAAAAACTAATTCCCAATAAATAAAACATTTAATGGATGAAATTAAAAAAATAAAATTTAAAAAGAAACTAAAAATAGATCGAAGTTAACCCGTATTAATATTTGAAACTCATGATCCTTCACATGAACCTAGAACTAACTTCATAAAAGACAAACCAGTAAAATTCTCAACCACAAAATGCTAAGAGATGAAATTGTGAAGAAAAATAAATAAAAAGAATATGGACTAAATTTAACTTAAAAATAAATCAAAATCAAATGTTAATGGAAGGAATTGAAAAGAAAATTCAATTAGAAAAGAAATAAGAAAAAAAAATTATAGAAATGAATTAAGAAAAAAAGATAACAAAACAAAACAAATAACAATAAAAAAAATAAGAATTAAATTGAATATTAAAAAAACAAATGAAAAGACACTTTATAATTTCTCAAGGAGGATAAAAGAAAAGGGGGGGAAGAAAGAAAAAAAATCCAACGAAGCCACATTATCACTCCACCGCCAACACTTACCTTGTCATCATGAAGATATTAATTTGTCACTCCCAACACTACCACAAAAAGTAGTATTTGGCCATTAGAGTAGCTTACACATGCCGCTTGAAGGGCATGAGCTTCTTTAACTCTTTAGCACATGCATTGCATGCCTCAACAACTTTTCTTTTTATTTTCTTTTCATTTATTAAAGACTAGATTGTTTCTCCCTCCATTTGATAATAACGAGAAAACTATTATGAAAAGACTAAAAATCCCCATAACACAAGTTATAGGGTTTTTTTGTTTCTAAGGGTAATTTGGTTATTTTAGTATGTTTTTAAAGAGGAAAATCCAAAAATAGCCTTAGTCAATAGTTGATCAATCATACTTTTAAGGGTATTTTAACCATTGCATTATGCAAATAAAAGGATAAAGACTTATATGTCCCAATTCAATCTAGTAATGGCAAATAAGTCAAATGAAAAATACTATTTTGCTCTTATAGACGGCAAAACAATTATTTCATTATGCAAAACCATAGTGAAATATAAGTGCCTCTATAGTAAAACATATTTTATTGATCTTAGATATTATTAATTTAATGACCAATAGTAAAGAGGATAAGGGGCAAGGTAAAAGGGAAGGACCATGAAATTTTAGACTTCCTAGTCTCATCATGATTGGATTCTAGGACTAGCAATGTGTCAATTTTTTAAAAAATTAGCATAATTAATTAAAAATTTGGGCAAAAAAACACAGTTTGAAAATGTTTTGGCAAACTAGTATAGTTTTAGGTAATTGCGCTTTTGAAACACAATATTTAGTAAATGTCATTATTTCTAAGCACGACAACCACCATGTCGCGCTTTAGAATAACAACTTAACATGTTGTACTTCTAAAGCGTGACAACTTAACATGTCATGCTTTTAAAATGTGACATATTATGAAATTTAAACCCTTGTCAGATTGAAGAATATAAACACAACAGTCACCTATCTCTAAAAAACAACACAACCTCCCTCTAAAAAATTCATAAATCACTACCCCTAAAACACCAAAAACTCGAAGCCATCTTAGCCACCAAGCATCCTGCGATGTTTTTCTCTTTAAATATTGCTAAAAACCATCATTGCCAATATTGCCAAACACTTTCTAATCTTACAAGCAAGTTAAACATACTACATTGCTATTAGTTATATGGGTTTTATATTTATTTTATGTTTGGTTTAGTCTAAATGAAATTATAAGTTGAATTTAAAGCTTATTGAATTAATGATAAATTTTCTACGAATGTCATCAATTAGGATTGATTTGATATAGTTGAATATGAAAATAATATCAATTAGAAATTAAGAATTTCAATGAATTATGTGTTGCACTGAATTTTGGATAAATTACCAAATTAGAAATTTTATATAAATTGGTTGAAATCAGCTAAGAGCTATGAATTACGCTTGATGATTTCATGCAATAGAGCATGAATAAGGTACAATTTTGATGAATTACATGAGTTGAATTGTGGATAAGTTGTTGAATTTGATATTTTCTTTGAATTGTTTGCATTTACTACAAATCTGAATTTGATTTCATGCAATTGAATATGAAAATATCAATGAGGTTTGATATAATGAATTATATTGAATTTCAGTGCATTATGCACTACATTAAATTTTGGAATTATGTTTGGATTTGCTATGAATTTTGACAATAAGAATTTGATTTGATGCAATTTATTTAAAATTATATTCAATTGACCATAATCAACTTTGTTTTTTCAACAAGATGTCTTATAACATTTCCATGCTTATGTCATTATGGTGATGCTATTGTTCCTAATGTGAACAATAGTATCACCTGCAATAATAAAAGCAGTGTGCTATTAAATTGTAATTTAGACATGCATGCAGAAATAAAAGAAACTACATGTCATGGACTTAGATAAAACTATAATTATATTGAAGTTGATATCACTTGGAGATATCAAGTTGGGGAACACCATTGTTATCTTGGATCGATTGTATATTATAAAAATTTTAAGATATTGGTGGATTCTTTCATCCAAAATGGATTGAACATGATGATATTGTATATGAATAGTCAAACAAGTTCTTTGTATATTCTAACTTCTAGTCGAATAGGTAGTATAAGTGTATCATAATCTATCGATCCTTCAAGGTTACTTAGTAGAGAGAAAAAAAATTAATTGTTAAATGATTTGTTACAAAGAAGTGATGATACTATGTTTAACAATCCATTTGTTAATCAACATGACTATAATTATTCTAAGTCTAATGACAATAAAGATGATGAGACGTTAAACTCAAAGGTGACAATAAATGATGATGATGATGAAGAAATAATATCTCTTGTTCCTGAACTTGGAGATGCTTATAAGTCTACATTTGTTGTTTTTCATAATTGAGCACTTAGTCATAAATGTTTGCTAGGAGACTCTAATTTGGAGGTTGGAAAAATATTCAGTAGTAAAAATAATTTAGTTAGTGCAATTAAACTATGGCACATTGCATATTCAATTGAATATCGAGCTCAACAGTTAGCCTCGACTTTTGATCAATTACAATGTGTGCAAAAATCAGAATATAAATAATATTTATATGGGGGATACCATAAAAGATCAAGTTCAATTGATATAGAAAAGTTAAAACAATCGCACATATGTACCTTGAATTTTGTCCAAAAAGACCAATATCAGCTCGATAAAAATTTTATTAGTAATGTTGTATCAACCCTTATGATGAATTAGAAATGAGTGCAAAAATCAAAATGCAAATGATATTTTTGTGGGGGATACTATAAAAGATCAGATTCATTTGAGAAAGAAAAGTTAAAAGGATCACACATGTACCTTGAATTTTGTCCAAAAAGGCCACCATCATCTCGCTGAAAATTTTATTATTAATGTTATATCAACCTTTATGATGAATAATCTTTCAATGATGGTTGTAAGCATTCAGGAAAAAATAAAACTGCATTACAAGTATTATAAAATATCATATGACAAAACATAAATAGCAAAACAGAAGGTGTTTAAGCATCTCTTTAGTTCATACAAGAAGTCATAATTGCCAAGTTTGTTGTTGGCAATAAAAAAATAAAATCCTATAATGATTGTTAATTGGAAGAACAAAGAAATTCTTCATGATAGTACAATGGTATTTGAGAGAATTTTTCGATCATTTAAACCTTGTATTTAAGGTTTCAAGCATTATATGCCACTAATCAATATTGATGGCACATATTTGTATTGGAGACATGATGAAAAATTATTGATTGTAGTTGCTTTTGATGCAAATAATAGGATATTCCCTTTGACTTTTGCAATTGTTGATGAAGAAAATAATTACAATTGAAAATGATTTTTACTTTGCTTGTAGAGATACGTTATCAGTGATGGTAATCACTCTTGATATCACTCTTTAAAAACAAGTTGGAACCTGAAAACTAATCCAACATGTCAACTAGTGGTGATATTGAGAACTTGTACTTCACTGTAATCTAGTTGATGGCTTGACTATCCACAAACATATGCTATAAACCATTATTTTTTAGGACTAGAAGAGTCGGGACTGCACACAAACTTATGTTTTCTTAAATGTAACCCGGATCTAACAACTCCAGAACCTGTCTCTACAACTCTTCAGTTTCCTTAGAGTTCAATCTATAAGTTGATTAGTTTGGGAGACTAAGGTTGTGTTTGCATTGCGTTCCCAAAAATTTTGAAATTTGTTTTTACTTAAAATGAAATTTTTTTATATTTGCACATCATTTTGATACGCTAATGTCAAAAATGATTTTTTTAAAAAAACAAAATTCATTTTGATGCATTTCTAAGCGAAAAGTATTTTAAACTGTCACCGCTACCACAATTTCAAACATGCTATAAAACCTTCAATCAAGTCAATATGGTGTTGAATATCTCTCATGAGAGGCAATCCCTAGGGTAATTAATCTAGCATCAAATCTGAAAATTATATCAACACATCTTGTACCTTCTCAAAGCTATCATCAACATCATCATCATCCTAGATTGTTCTACCACTAGGAACTAGGGCATAGACTACTTGTTCAACTCGTATTTTCTCTGTAATTTGTTATAAAGACAACAAAATCTTCCCTTTTTCAATTCTCTTTTCCACTTTCTCTTTCATTACTTATAACACAATATGTTTTCCTTCTAAGCTTAGATTATATGTATTTTTTCTAACATCATGCACTACACTTCTATCAAACTATCACGGCTTTCCTAATAAAATGTGACATGCATCCATAGACACCACATCATATCAAGAACTATCAAAATATTTTTTTTTCCCATGGAAATAGGTACAAAAGAATGTTTGACGACCATTACTTCGTTATCTCTATTTCTCGATGTCAACTTATAAGGCTTATGATGATATTTTGTCATCAATTAAAGCTTTTTTATCACCTCTATCAAAACCATATTCTTGCAACTACCACTATTTATGATTAAACTATATACCTCATCTTTAATAGTGCACGTAGAATGTAAGATACTAAAGTGACACCAATCCTCTTTTGAATAATTTTGGGTGTCAGCAAACTCTTTCTAATAACAAAGGTTATTATTATCTGAATCATTATCATACTTAGGATAAGTCATATTTGTAGGCTTCTCTATCAACAATGTTTTTTTTTTCTAGGTAACTCTCTACTTTGCTACCCTCGCCAGCCCAATGCCCAAGTTTACCACACTTGAAAAAAAGAATTCTGAAACTAAAACCCTGACCCAATATTTGTTGATTCTGCTAAGCTGGCCTAAGTTAAATGGCCTAAGTTATATGGTAATAGCCTTCTGATTTATAAAATGCCCCCTTATGATCTGCTTGAAAATTTCTACTAACAGTCCTAGCAGCCTATCACTTCTTTACTATTAAGGCCATTTAATAAGCCTTAGAAATTGTTTATAAAGACTAAAGACACAGTATCTCTTGTATGGACTATGTAGCTTAGACCACTCAAATACCTTACAACTAATTGTTCTTTCATTTCTGGCAGATTATTCCGAGCTACTAACCAGTGGTAATCATTGACAGACTTACCTCCTTATCTTAGTGTATGAAACCCCAATATAAGGTTTAGGAATAACTAAAAGAAATGAAATGCTCCCTCATCTTCTTCATCTTATCCCAATCACTATTTTTTTTCTTACCTCTCTTGCTTCTTCTTTAACTATTCCCACCAGACAGATACTCGACCTTTCAATCTGATTGTGATTAGTTTAACTAGTGTCTTCTTAAGAACCTCCTTACACTAAGAAATCCTTTCGATTTCGTTCAATCATTCTATGAACTCATATGTATGTAATGTTCTAGTAAACCCAAGGATTTTGATGTGAGACCTGAAATCCCAGATCCGACCTCTTTCTTATCATGATTATGTCTCATCTAATCTTTAAAAATCAAGTATAAAAATCAAAAGAAAAGGACATATAAGGTTTAATGAGCAAATATTGTTGAGATGTGAACCTTGAATTCATAATTTTATCTTTAAAAAATAAAACAAATGGTGGTTGCCTTCTTAAAAGGTTTACAAGACTTCTAAATAGGCTAAAAAACCCTATATCTACTAGGAAACAACTGGGAATATGAAAACATAAAAGAAATAAACAAAACATCCGAATTAAAACATAGAATTCAAAATAAAATTGAAAAATAATAAAAACCGCAATTTTAGAAGCATCAATGCTCAAAATGTGATTATAAAAGATCCAAAGTCCGTTTAGGAGGTAGCCGCTGCCCTAGAAAAAATTGCTTGTAAAATCATTTGTAAAAATTTGAGTCAGATATTTTATTATCATAGTTTTAAAAAGCTAACCAATCTTGACTATTCCAAACCTTTTCTTGGATCTAAACTTGTCTCACTAGTCTATAAAAATATTTGTTAAGCCATCAACATAGTCTATCTAGGCCAGATCCTCATTTAGTAATGTCATATTATCACCTGAATGCTTAGAACCACTCATGTCTACTAGCCTAGCTATATCATATATTTAACTTTAATTAATAACTTCATTACTTAACATTAAATATTTATGTAATTATATGCTTAGAACCACTCATGTCTACTAGCCTAGCTATATCATATATTTAACTTTAATTAATAACTTCATTACTTAACATTAAATATTTATGTAATTATATGCTTAGAACCACTCATGTCTACTAGCCTAGCTATATCATATATTTAACTTTAATTAATAACTTCATTACTTAACATTAAATATTTATGTAATTATATTTTAAATTGTTATATAGGATGAGGTTACAATTTATTATCAAATACATAAGCAAAAGAAACTACATGAGCGACATCAACATTATATGTCTCAGGCTAGTTTCTTATACATTAATTATTTGAAGCACATCAAGCTTGATCACAGCTTGATCTATGCACTGATTGAGCGATAAAGACATGAGACTCACATGTTCCTCCTTAAGCACGAGGAGATTACACCAACACTACAAGATATTGCAATTTTTCTTGGACTTCCTATTGATGAACAAGTAGTCACATCTATTGGGGTGCAAAATTAGGTTATGTTATACAAACGTGTATTTAGATTAACACCCTCTCCTACTGAATTGAAGGAGGGTAGCATACGCTTTAAATGTATTGGTGAGATATTTGCAACACCACCAGATGATACTGATGACAAGAACTTATGAAGGTATGCTTTAAAATATGATTTGAATGTGTTAATTATTTGTTAAGTATATATGAATTAGTTTGATTATTTTAATGCATTATGTAGGTATGCAAGAGCATATATATAATGCATTTGTTTGGCAGTGTATTATTCATAGACCTCACGGGGAGATATGTGCCATTGATTTATTTAACACTTCTTAAGGATTTTGACATGATTCTCATACACAACCAGGGATCTACTATCTTGGCATGCCTATACAAACATCTATGTCTTGCATGCATGAAAGGGGCAAAACATGTTGGAGTATGTTTTCTACTTTTACAGGTATGAATGGAAAAATTTTAAATAATTATTTACATTTTAACTATTTGTTGCTAACATGAAAAAATAACTCATTTTTATTTAATGACAGCTATGATACTAGGAGAATGTTTGTGTGGGTCAGCCCTAGATTCCTAGATTTACTTCAGCTCCTATTAGGATGCAAGTAATGCAATGTTCTTTTGCAATTATATGCATTTATATTATATAACAGTAACTTTAAAAATGCAATTAAGTTAATGTATTTGTAATATTAAAGGGTGTGCTAGTAGTGTATTTGATAATAATCCAACACATGCTATCATTTTATTAGAGCAAGCTGCATAGACAACACCCTATCCATGTATTTTTTAAACCATTTATTTAGCGAAACAACTTGACTTTAATAAATTATTGTTGTTTAATATTTATGACACTTATAATATAGGTCATATGAACTCCATACGAGGATAATAAATTAGCCGTTGCTCCAACAATTTGCAATTTCAAGAAGAATCAAGTGTTACTCATCAACCATGACACTTAATACAAGGCTGCTTTTCATGATATTGTTAGAAAAGTTTAATTGCAACTGGAGTTCGAGCAGAATCAAGAGTTACCTACCAAACATGACACTTATACAGGCCCCCTATAAGAAGAGCAAGTCAATGCAAGTTCTGAAAGGTTAATCTAAAACATTTAAGCACATCAAATTTCCTTTAAGTATTTTAACCACCCTGTACCTGATTTATGGGCAAGTTCTATGATCTCTCAGACAAAATTATGCTATTCTAGAGATGTACAAACTAAACGGAGCTTTCCCACTACACCATCCACCATGCTGGAAACCAAATCATTTTACTAGGGAAACATTGCAATGTTTAAGGGATATATTACACATCAGGTATTCATTCAAACTCAAAGAAGAGATTGAGCTTTCAATAAAATCAAGAATAATTTAAATCTCAGTGGTATCATCAGTGACATATGATCTTTTCGAAAATAATTAATTTCTTGTTCCATGATCCACTTTAGTAAGATTTCGGGTGACAAAATTTAGAGGGAACCCTACTAATGGATCACTTTTTACTGACTATGATCTCTTCCCAAAAACTAAAATTGCATAATCTCAAAATAGCAATCAAGCACACAGTAAAAATTGCAAAGCAAAAGAATGCCTCTAAATAATCAGAATTCACATTAAGATTCATGATGTCAACAGCATAAAAGCACGTAAAGAGGGAGAAAAAAAAAAAACCTAACCTTTATCCCAGAAGGAGTTTCCATGAAAACTGAGCTTGTACGTATTTGTACAAAAACTGTGAAAAGAAGAACCTTGCCCTGGTAACTGAGGGACCCCAAGGTACCCTTTATCAGCGCTGCACAACCAAAAATTAACTTTCTTAAACAAAAAAAAAATCAGAATAATCTCAAATTCCACAAGTCATAAACATGATACCACTCATAACCATCAATAAGAAAAACAATGGTGGGTCAAGTAAAATTCTGCCAACTACAGAGATTAGCAAAACTAGAATTAATTTGGGATTCTAAGAGCAGTTTAGTCTTGTACAATCTGAACTGGACTGACTGTATAACATGAGGAATCACTTCAGAGAATGAGAGTTGAGAGCTGGCTGCTGTGAAAATTATTACATTTCCCTCTTTCCAAACAAAGTAAACAACACCGCATTCCACAATCATTCACTAAATTCATACCCCATAAGTCAAAAACAATTGCATGTCTCTAAAAAAACGAGTCTTTACACAAATCACAGAAACCTAGTATCAAAAAGAGCATCCCAAATATTACATGTCCTAACGAGCAACAACTCCACTTTTGCAACATCACCACACCATGTTTCTTAAAATTAGAGCTACCCCAGTAACAAAAAGAGCTTGCAAATGTCACATATCCTAGTGATCAAGAAGTACCAAAATCACAATAAATCACCAGAAATGAGCTTACGATCTTGCAGAGGATTGAGAGTGAAGAGGACGGTTCCATTCTCTACAAAGCAAACAAACTCCATTCCTATTAAAGACATACATCATGTGTGCATTGTTCCCTGATGTTAGTTGGTGGTGGTGGTGATGTACTCATGTCTGACCCTCCAGAAAAAAATGCATCTTTTTGGGTTTTAAGATTGAATGTCACTGACCCTCATTCAAAAAATGTCAGAGGGACACTGTAAGAGAAGAATCATCAAAGAGGGAGAGGGAAATGGGAGAGGGAGGTCATGTTTTTGGGCACGGGGCTTTGTAAACGACGTGTCGTGGATTGTTTTTTATTATTTATTTATTTTTAATGCATGTTTTTATGCTTTTAAAATCTCTGTCAAGAATCAGCAAAATTAAATACTTTTTCTTTTCTGTTTTTTTTAAGTGTTTTTTTAAAAAAATTATTTTTTATTTTTTTATTTTAAATTAATTTTTTTAATGTTTTTAGATATTTTAATGTGTTGATATTGAAAATAAATTTTTAAAAAATATTATTTTAATATATTTAAAAAATAATTACTACCTGAATACCAAATATCATATATCATATTAATTTCATAAAGAAGTTTCTTTAAACAAATATCTCTATATATTTTAAAAAAAATCACCTATCAATATTAGTAAAAAAATAATATTAACTATTTAGATAACGATCAAGTAGTAAAAACTTGAAATTAAAGGGTTTATTCTCTCTATTGTCTCAAATTTAAGTTCTAAGTTGTTCATATAATGGTCATTGAAGACTTATATGATCGTTAATTTTAAAAATTGTAAAATTAATTGTGATATATGTAAGTTGACCTGAACATCCATATTAATTAAAAAAAAAAAAATACTTTTATTTAATTCACTGTGGTTAATCATCAACTGATTTTTTATTAGAATTTTATAAAATGCATAAATTTCATAAAAAGAGATTGCTTTCTAAATAAATTCCAAGTTAAATTAACAAAAAAAAAAAGGAATCAAAATCACTGAATTTACCACAATGAAAATCATGTTGTATAAATCCAAAAGATGGCAGGAAAAGTGCAAGTAGAGCAATAATAACATGACATGTATTTTAAGATATTTTTAAATTGTCAGTAGCCACTGGTAACTTGGTTTTTCATATTATTTTAACAAAAAATATTAAATTAATATTTTTAATAGTTTTGATAACAATGTATAGTCATTTTAATATATTTTTATTTTAAAAAATTAAAAGGCAATATACACCTCTTCAGCTCACCCCAATCAACTACTATTATATTTATTATATTAATAATAAATTTAAAAAAAAAACATATATTATTTTAACATATTTCTATATCAAATAATATTTTAAAAATCAACCCTTGGCTGACTTTTTTTAAATCAAGGCTACAAAAATAAAAATAAAGAGATGTTGACACTAAATGGATTTGAGCATTGAACAATCAAAGAAGGGGCAAAAAGACCAGTACAAGTAGACTAGACAATATGAAAACTGGCAGAAAAGGGAGACATTTTACAACCAAAACAGTTTGTTTTCTGGAGCACTAAACAGCAGCGGTGAAGAAAGAAAGGAACACAAGCTGTCAACCTATTCTATTTTGCACAAAGTTATTCTTTAAAACAAATAACACCGACTAACAAAATAGAGCACTGTTTTGGTTACAATACATGTCCATTCAATGGAACCGGCATGCGGCTCGGCTTAGTACTCCCATTTCCTCATCTCCATGCCATCAGGAGGGCTTCCCTCCACCGTCTTAGTACCCACTTCTTTCCAGTTTGTCGACAGCACCGTCCCATTGGACTCCACCTGTGGTTATGAAAACAGCAGAAAGCACAAACAAACATCAGGAAGCAGTTCCTTCACCCCATAAAACATATGCATAACATAATTAATTCAAAGGCCTTACAAAAGGCTTTTGCATGGCTCTTCTTGTGTCTTCATCAGCATCTTGGTAAATTGTTCGGAAAAATTTGTTCAAAGCAGCATCCCCATCTAGTTTCTCCTCTTTCTCCTGAAATCCATAAATGATATCTCATGCTTCGGTTATGAAATGAGCACAAAACATGAGCACGGAATCAACAAATATTACCTCCTTCTTCACTTCAGCTTCAAGCTTGTCCCAATCAACTCCTTTTGGTTTTGATGAGGGATAGGTAGGCCTATGAGCAATCTCTGCAAAATTCATCATGAAAAGCAAGCAATTTAGCAAGGCCATGCAGCATGCACAAGTTCAAGCTACCACTTAGAGGCTTAAAGCATCCCTTATCCTACCGACACAATTCCAACATAAACATTTCCAAAACAAGCCCTGACCCCTTGGGAAATGCATCTCATCACACATGGCACATTCCCATAATAAGTCATCGGTTCTTTGGATGTTAGTTACACAAATGGACTGCAATATTAGTTGCTAGAATTTCACCTATACTGGGTATGAAAAATTTTACTACACTAAATAAAGTACCAAGTTAGCTGAGAAAATGCACTAAATTAAATATTATAATTCATAACAATTAAAGCTTGATGATGCAAGATGTAACATGTATAATATATCACCTTGAAAACAACAATGGGCAAGAGGAAGGGGGTTAAAGAAAATGTTTCCGGAGCATGGATTTCACAATCAGTTCAGCCTCCAGTTAATATTGATAAACAGTTGTCATTTACTCTTGTTTAACATATCAGATGATACAGATATGTATTGCTAGCCTCTTATTTAACATATGAGATGATACAAATATGCATTACTAGCAATTGGACATACCAGAGGATACAGTAATCCTTTTTACCACTGCTGTCTCCTTCTTGTATTCAAGAGATGCCCAGTGCAGACCTGGTTCAGCTTTTGTGAGACGGATTTCAACTTTGGTGGGCAAGACATTAAATTTGCACTTGTCAAGTATAATCTGTTGGCACAAAATTTGCATCCAGAATAAGAAGCAAGAAAAAGCTTCCCCTACAGTATTACACAAAAGTAGAAGAGGAAAGGACTCAAAGGATAGCAGTAGTAGAAGATGCTGATTATTTTATGATAACCCTTCATTCCTCTCATTTCAAACAAGTAAATGCTATAGAATCAAACAATTATAGCCTGCTCAAAAGCGAAGTAGATTCCAACATTAATCTCAATCAATACCTTCCCAAATAAGCGAGTTTGAAAATGGTACGCATCTTCACCGGGAACATTAATGCGAACACTTAACTGCAAAGCAATCATCACACATTAGAATCTAGAAGTTCAACCCCTTGTATCCAGAAAAATATACAGAGAAAGACTTCTAATTGACATGCATACAATCTGTTCACCAAAATCAACAGTAACACTGTCGGCTGGTATGCCCTTTGCAAATATAGTCACAACCACCTCTTCTGGCTTTTGGTAGAATTCATGCCTGTACAGTTCAGTAGACCCATTACATATTCGCATGAGAAAAACATAAAAATACTAGTGTTCAGTCAAAACTGGAAACAATACTAGAAAGTTTCAGGATAAAAGCAATCCTTCACCAGCATTGCCTTTGAAAATCAAAACCATGAGAGAGGAGGTGTCCACATGGATACACAAGCACAAATTTGCACTAACCTGTACTTCGACTTGGAACGTGTTACCATTGGAGCCTGACAAGAAATGTCTTCTGGCTCTTCTTTTAGGGAAAGAGTGTTTACTGATGCCTCCACTGCTTGCTTTTTTGTCTCACCAGTTTCCTCTGAAAGGACACGAAAAGTTTGTTCACAAGATCATGATAAAGCGACAATGTTCCTAAAAACACTAATACCATCCTCAACAATTTTGTTTAGATTAATAAAATATGAACAATTGGACCAAGTATTCACACTGATAATGATAAAAGAGGACTCATACCTGCAATGCGCTCATCACATTCTTTGATCAAGTTAGCAAATCTAGACTCTTCTGTTGCCAAAGACGCTCCTGCTTCCAACGCTGCCTTAGCTGTCTGATACTCCTCAAGTTTCATGCATGCAATACTGCAACAGAGATAGTGGCAAGGGAAAATCAATCAGAAAATCCAGTGAACAGAATCAGATCATTCATGAGAAGGTACAAATGCATGAGGTAAAACCAAGGGCACTGGCACTACTTATATGACACAGAATCCTTACACCATGAAATAATGAATAATCAAATAGAATTCAAGACAGAGTCATCACTTCTCGCTTGCGATCTCGATTTTACTACCACAAGAAACCCAACTTTTCTTCAGAATTATCATAAACTCACATTTCAATTCAATCACACACATACAAAAGCACCACCAATTATACACCAAAACACAAAGAAACCACAAACTCCACACTCATAATTCCACTAAACCCCAAGCACAAATTCATTAACTCAAAAACCGAAAATCAAATCCAACAATAAAAACGAATTCGCAAACTAACCCTTTCCGCAAGTAAGCTTTAGCCATGGAAGGATCCAACTCAATCGCTTTGCTTGCATCCGCAACAGCCTCTACAAGAACATACCAAAATACAAACAAACTCTCAGTCTCATTATTATTATTATTATTATTATTATTTTGATAAATAGTCTCTCATTACTAAAATCAATAAATTAATCAAACCTTCAGTAAGTCACAATTACATATTAAAAAAATACACAATTCTGTGACGATTTATTAATAGCTAATTAACACAGAATATGAACAAGAAATCGTAAAGCTAGGATTAAAAATACAGAGAGCAAGCGAGAGAAAGTGAAGTGACATAAAGGAGAGAGAGGGGTTGATGCTGTGGTGGTGGTGGAGCGGGGTTAGTTAAGTATACCGGTGAGACAGTTGAGTTTGGTTAGTTAAGTATACCGGTGAGACTGTTGTGTTTGATATTGGCCTGAGCACGGTCAGCGAGGAGGTCAGGATTGGTAGGGTTAAGAGCGATGGCTTGGGTGTAGAGATCGACGGCTAACTCGAAGTGGTCGTCGATGAATGCTTCTTTGGCTTTCTTCTCCAGATCTGCCATCGATTGAATTCAACAAAATCGATTCTGAGAGACGGAGCCGGAGAGTCTAGAATAGAGGGGAAGAGAATATGATTGACTTGGGAGTTGAGTTGCTAATACGAGCCTACTCTCTACTAATCACTTTGACAATCTTATATAGGATTGGGAAAAAAAAAATTAAAAAGAAGCACCATTACTAAAAAGTTATTTTCATGAATAAACTTGAGTAATTTTCTACTGGGCTTGAAATATTTATGAATATAAAATATATTTTAAAAAGATTATTAAAATACAATAATTTATCATACAACAAGTGTAAATTAATTATAAAATACATATAAGATGAAGTGCTAAATGATTTTAACATTCAAATTAAGTTTAATATATATATATATATATATAATATTGAGATAAAAGAATTAATTTTTTATAATAATTATTGTAAAATGTTTATATTGTTTTTGTTTGTAAGCAAACTCGAGCTTGATTGAAAAAACAATAAACATGGCTTGGATATTATTTTAGAGCTTCTTATAGTACTAGAGCTCAACTGGAAAATGATTTAAAATTTATAAAACTAATTTTTTAATATTTAAATTGATTTTGCTTGTTTAAGCCCTGGTTTCACATAATTAAATCAGAAATTTGCATGCTTTTGTTTTTATTTTATGGGGGGTGTGTATGTAATAATACAAAATGTGAAAGTTATTACCGATTATTAATAAATTTAATTTTCTTGGCTTATTGGGTGAGTTTATAGGTTTTTTTCTTTCTTTTTTCCAGGCAAATAATGCCAAGTTGAAATCCTAAATTAAATATAAAAAAAAAAAAAACAAAATCTATAAAGGAATTAGAAACAAAATAAAAATAAAAATCAAATCGGCGAGCAGACACGCTTTCTCCTTGTTTTGGCTCCTTCAAGGAACACGCGAAGAAAAAACAATGCACAGATGCTAAAGAACAGAGAGAGGGAGAGAGAGAGAGAGAGAATTGCTTGAGCAGTATTACAATTGAAAGGAATCTCTTTTCCATTAAATTTCCTCAAGCCTGATACACCAAGAAAAGGATCACCTCTATGACCACTGCTTCAGGGGAAATTTCCATGAAAATTAAAACCACTAACCAAGAAAGTTCCTACCAAGACCATGGGGTCAACAGCTAACCATCCAATTCATCTGTCTTCCTCCCAATTCCCAGTATCAGTTACAGCCTGAAAGAGAAATTATCCTTTCATGTCCAATTAAGTAGCACGTTTAAGCAGAAAGAGAACTCATCATCCATGCTCACTGGGTGCCCCTGAATCTCACTCATCAATGGAGGTCCAATTAGCTATTACTGTAGCATTTAGTTTTTACTAAACTCATTTGCCATAGGATCGTTGCCGTAGTAATCTGAGCATGAACAAGAGAATCACATAATGGTCAAAAACCATCCAGAACTTTAAAATAACAAGAATTTCATATTGTTAACTTAACTTATCAGCAAATATTCCATCGATCAAGAATGTGCTAATCTAGCAGTAGTAATCTTAACTCAAGATCAAATGAAAATTTGTTGCTGACCTAAAATGGTGTCATGTGAATTTGTTATTGACATGTAAAATCAGGGCTTTGGAGGTACTTGTTTTACAAAATCAAACAATGCAGGCATTCCAGCTACTATATTGTCAATCTCAAGCCTATCAGCAGTGGCTTTACTGATTTGCAGTTCACGAGTCTATATAACAGCTTTACTTTCTTCTAATGTAGAAACCTCTAGTTCGATTTGTTTTATCTGTTCATATGTGGCCTTCAGTTGCTCTTCCATTGGGCAGCTTGATCTTGCAGCGAGGTAATTCGTGCTTTTATGTTAGAGCCTGATATAGCAGATTGGGAGACTGCTAAGTCCAAATTCTCGTATCCTTGCAGAGGCAGTGTTTCTGGTCGTGAACTAAAGGAGCAAGTAGCAATTGCCCCCTTGAGCCTATGTACTTTAGCCAAGAGCACCCCCATGCGGAGCTTCTTACATTCGTTACTGGCGGCATTGATTTCAGCATTTAAAAGGAAGCAGAACCTATCATTTTCAGTAGGAGAAAGCAATACTTGGGGTGACTGAGACAAAAAGCTCCTAAGTTCAGATGCAGCAGAAATAACTGCAAAACCAGAAGTAGTTGCGATAGAAGAAGTTGTGCTTGTAGCCAGATTCCCATCTGGAGCATGGAAAGCCGAAGAAACTTTAACAAACAACAAGGTTTGTGCTGGATGGAGTTCCCTTCTGCAGTAAGCTCCATCTTAGTGCATTCAACTTGAGGAATACCTCCAGTACCATCAATGGCCATATTATTGGATTGTTGGCCAGAACTTTGAGTTTCAGTTGGTTGCAGCTACAGAAAGATTGCTTCAACAACCAATATCGCAAGAAAAGAAAAACATGAACAAAGTTGAAAGAGAAAGATGATATCAACAATACCTCAATAATACAGCCAGATACGAGATGATGCTCCTGATCCTTGAGACGTCTTCCAGGTGTTTCTTTTGCAGTAAAATCATCTTGTACTGTTAATTCTTGTACCTGGTCATGAGCTAGACCAGAAACTGCTGCTTGACCGATGCCTGAAACAATAGGATATTGCTCCTCAGTCATAACAATAGCATTTGTAGCTTCATCAACAAGAAGATACAGAACACATAGTAAATTCATAAATAGTAAGACTAATAAAGACAAGACAAAGAATATTGACAAATTACAGATAACGTAGCATGCAAGCACTAGAAGTTTCTTCTTCCTCTCTTTCCTCTCCTACATTTGCTACTAGCTTTCTCCTCTTTGCTTGTGGAGGAGCACCAGCTCCAATGTTTGGTGAACCTTGTTTTTTGGGTTTGCTTTAGCACTAGACTCGATATTAGAAACTGACTGTTGTTTTTATCTTTCTTCCAATCTTTAAAGCAACCGTCTCAGTGTAGGCTTGTAGTTCCCTTCCTGCTTTTAGCACAGAGCTCTTTGTTGCAAACTGGGCATTTGGCATGTACCTCACATTTTCTTGAACCTTACTCGAAAACTTCCAAACTACAGATGTACTTTTTCTTGGTTTAGGAGTATACTTAGTCTGTTGAGTATCATTCTTTTTTCGTTTATTAATCCTCTTGCTCTGCTGCGTATCGTGCGTTTCTCCCACCTGCTTGTTGCCATCAACATCTAGTTCAACTGTAGCATTTTGTCCCCTGACTTCCTATCAAGAAATAATCAAGTGATAGTTCATGCAAGCTTCGTCGAATGTATACACCATCACTGAACAGGCAGTAGACATGTAGATAAGGCAGAGGACATCTTCCCATAAAGCAAAACATGCCGTAATTTGGTAGAATTATGACCGAGAACAAATGTGTTAGAAGCCATGTTAACTTATCTGCACATTTTCCCGACAGCAATAGTTAGCTACAGCCAGAGATCCGCACGTGTCACAATTTTGCACAAACTGATTTCTAAATTGTTCATTAGGCCCATTTGTTATCATTCTGTTTGAATATGGTGAAGGGCTCTCAAAAACAGCCAAAGGTGAGATGTTTGGCAACTCGGCTTCATGAGACCCAACAGAGGACAGGGTCTCAGGTTCAAATAATTAACATTCCGTCACTGTTGCCTAATGAACCAGAAACGAAATGGAGAACTGACAAATTACAAACTGATTTTTGAAGAACGAGAATTATTTTAGCACCAAAACAACGAAGATGCAGTGACGAAGCATACCTGTTCATGAGGCTCATCTGTTTCTACCCTGTTATTTTTGTAAATCGAAAATAAAAACTTACTTGTAAGAATTTGTTGAATCAATTATTTTAGTATCATTTTAATTACTAAAACTTAAAATTAAAGTGATATTTCATAGTACAAATATCTTTGTAAATCTTATCAAGTCAATGCAAAAAATTAAGATAGGAAAAGAGAAAGAGAGAACTATGTTCTTTTAATAATGAAAGCTTATAATTCTATATGGGTTATGTCTATTTATATATGATTAGAGAAGGTAGTTATTTTTCTTAGTAACTTCTTTAATAAATTGGATCAGGTTCATTCATCATGGGCAGACTCAGGGGCGGAGCAAGAAAAAAAAACTAAAGGGGTCAAATTAAAAATTAAGAGGAGTAAAGTTAAATTTTTAATTATTTTTATAATATTTACAAGGAAGGGAGCTGGGAAAAACATTTCCTGCAGGGGCCAGGGCCCCTGCCAGCCTCCCCCTGCCTCCGCCCCTGGGCGGACTAGACCTAATCCAATAACCAACATCTCTCACTTGTTCATGAAGAACTGAATCTTTTTAATACATTATACTTCAAACTTGCACAAGAATTTCATACTTGACGAACGGATCGTGTGACTTGAAGTACACAGTGAAAGAAGCTCCAATATATAAACCTAATACAGGCTATATAGCAGACATCAACCTCATAATTAATTATTCCTTAAAGTGTACTAATATACCCTAAGCATTTTTAGTTACACATGACTAAATATAATTCAATCCCTCAAGAATTTTCATACTCAATCCATTCTTACAATTACAAGTATTCTAAATCATATCAAATCTATTCAAGTGATATGATCCCGGTTGGTGAATGCAAGTAACAAGTATAAAACTAAAATTACTTTTTCTTTCGCTCACATATCAATCAAATTTGAATTAACTCGTTTTCCTAAGAGTATCCCTTTAAGTTGAATCATTCCATGACTATAGGATATACTCTTAAAGTAGCGATCATTAATGCATCACCTCATGATATAGTCAAAAGTCATAAAGGGTAAGATTTTAAGATCTTAGATATGATCTTCAAGACTCATATAATAAAGAAGCAGGGATCCATTCTTTTATTCCTGTAACGGTCGCTAACACATGTAGTATGAAATACATGTTATAATAGAGTTTACTCTTTTCTTTTCTTAAGACAAAGAATGTTTGTCATTGCTCTCCTTGTTAAAGGAAATACATTATACGAGTCTTAGTCTTATTACTAAAAACAAACTTCAAATAAAAAATTCTCATTTGTTTATTTTTTATTAGTGGCAAATGAATAATTTCATACTCGACTTTAATCATAATAGACACATGAATGGTGGGAATTCATTCATGTCGATTCTTTTATTTAAGAATCTCATCTTGGTCCCAGCCAAGATGACTTTTTAATAATCATTTTAAGTTAAAATTGTTCTCACTATGCCCAAATCGCTTATTAAGCATTAAAACTCAAATAGTCTCGTCTCTACTCACCTTACAAGTGCTAAAAGTGATTGCTTATGTGAATGAGCTAATCTAAGTCTATCGATCTATTATAATAAATTGTATTATACGATACTCATAATATATTCATGAAACAAATAATGAATAAAATGATATTCAAAAGATATTTATTCATTACTCAATCTCTCAATCACTGTAAGCTTTCGTATGATCTTTAAAACTAATTACATTCTATATAGGCTAAGGGATCTCATATGTCTAACAAATACATCCCTTGTTATTGGTTTTATGAATAGATTTACAACCATAGAATTTGTAGAAATGTGTTTTAGGATCATATCTTGTTCAATAATTGCTTCTTTAATATAGTGATATCTCATCTTGATGTGTTTGGTCTTTACATAGTATTTTGGATCTTTAGCTACAGCTATTGCAGCAGTGTTATCATAATAAATTGTCACTGGGTTTGATGCTGATTTGATAATTTTCAAATAATACAGAAAAGTTTTTAACCAAACAACATTTTATGTTGCTGTGGAACAAGCGACATACTCAGCCTCCATGGTAGATAAAGCTATACATGATTATTTCTTGCTCCTCTATAGTATTGCACTATCATTAAGCAAGAAAGCACATCCTGAAGTTGACTTGGATTGGTCAACATCTCCTCCATAATCAGCATTAGAGAAACCAATCAATCATAAATCTTTCTTTTCTTTGTAATATAGTATGTAATTTGAAGTTCCTTTCAGATATTGTAAAATCCTTTTGACTATCATCCAGTGTTTCTAACCAGGGTTTGATTGATATCGGCTAACCAATCCAACGGCATAACATATATCGGGACGTGTGCACATCATTGCATACATCTAACTACCTACAGCACTAGCATAAGGTACTCTAAACATTTTCTCCTTTTCTTCTAGAGTTTTGGGACACATATCACAGCTTAAGCTCAAACTTTTATCAACAGGAGTGTCCATTGGTTTGTTATCTTGCATGTGATAGCGCTCTAACATCTTTTTGATATAAGTCTCTTGAGTTAAATCCAAAAGCCTTTTAGCGCGATCTCTTATGATTTTCACACCAAGTACATAGTTGGCCTCACCCATGTCTTTCATTTCAAAGTTTGATGATAACCACTTTTTAGTAGTATCAATCATTTCTTTACTATTTCCAGCTATTAAGATGTCGTCAACATATAAGGATAATATTATAAAACTATTGTTAAAACATTTTAAATACACACAATGATCTTCTTCTATCATTGTAAAACCATCCTTAAGGATAGCTTGATGAAACTTAACGTTCTATTGTCTAGAGGCTTGCTTAAGACTATATATGGATCTTTTAAGTTTATAAACTTTGTGCTCTTAACCTTTAGTCTCGAATCCGAAAGGCTGATCCATATGGATCTCCTCATTTAGTTCTCCATTGAGAAACACAGTTCTAACATTTATTTGATATAACTCAAGGTCTATATGTGCAACTATAGCTAAAATGAGGTAAACTGAAGTAATCCTCACAACTGGTAAGAATGTATCTTCATAATCAATTCCTTATTCTTGTGTATAACCTTTTGCTACTAGTCGAGCTTTATAACATTCTATTGACCTGTCCGTCTTACGTTTCATTTTAAGAACCCATTTATTTCCAATGGATCTTCATTTTGATGGTAAATCAACCAAGTCCCAAACTTGATTAATTTTCATTGACTCCATTTCTTCTTTCATAACTTTAATCCATTCACTTGCTTTAGGACCAGATAGACCATGACTGAATGTTTTAGGTTATTCATCATCTTGTGGAGCATTCATGAAAGCTTCCCCCTCAATCTTAAATCGACGATGAGGAATTGGTTCATGAATGCTTCTTCGAGGTTAAGATTGCTCATGATCTTGCTTAATGAGAGTAGGAATAGATAAAATATCACTTCCACTATTTTTAGGAGGATTAAAAGTTTTATCTAAGTCCTCTACTGAATGGCTTGTTGCGCCATAATCTAGATTTTCCAATTCATATAATTGAAAATCTTTTTCAGCCTCTCCTATCTTTGGAAAAACCTTTTCTAAGAATACAACATCACGCGATTCAATCTTCATCACTCTTCCATTAGCTTTTTCATTAATAAATACAAATCCTTTGGAATATTAAGAATATCGTATAAAGATACACTTCTTCCCTCTAAGACCAAGTTTCCCATATTCATGATAAGTATTGTGAATATAAGCTTCACACCCTCATGGATGGAAATAACCTAGATTAGGTTTGACACCATTCCATAGTTCATATGGGGTGGATGAGACAGACTTAGAGGGCACACGATTAAGTATGTATGCAGCAGTTAACAATGCATCTCCCCAAAAGGAAATTGGTAAGTTAGTTTGCGCCATCATCGACCTAAACATATCAAATAGGGTTTTATTCCTCCTTTCTATTACACCATTTTATTATGGAGTATAAGGAATAGTTAGCTGTCTAGTTATACCCTTTCATCACAAAAGCTTTTAAATTGTTCAGACAGATATTCACGTCCTCGATCAGTTCTTAAAGCTTTGATCTTAGCACTTAGTCTATTCTCTACCAAATTGGTGTATGGAATGAAGCAATCCAATGCTTAAAACTTATATGAGATCAAATAAACATGACCAAACCGTGTGAAATCATCTATAAATATGATGAAATAATTTCCTCCATATCTTGCTCTCACATTCATTAGACCATAAATGTCTGAATGAATAAGTTGTAATGGACTACTAACTCTTTTAGCTTTGCCAAATGGTAATCTAGTTGCTTTTTCAGAAAAGCAATGCTCACAAACAGGTAATTCCTCTTTGGAAAGTGATCATAAAAGACCAGCCCTTGCTAATCTATGTAATCGATCTTGCCCAATGTGTCATAATCTAGCATGCCAAGTTATGATATTACTATCATTAATAGTACTGGAATTTTGAACAACATAAATTGAAGCATCATAATTAATAGATATATCAACGGTGTCTAACACCATAAAACCATTTAATACAAAACCAGAACCATAAAAAATATTATCCAGATGTATTTTTACACAACAACTAATAAACGTAATTTTAAAGCCCAATTGGAGTAAAATAAGAACATATACAAGATTCCATCAAACTTCTAGAGTGTAGAGCACATCATAAAGATAAAGTGTGCGAGTACCCCGCAAATCCAGTTTGTAGGTACCGATCCCAAGCACAATTGCGGAAGCATTATTTCCCATGTATATGTATCTACTTCCCTTTGGAATTCAACGGAATACCACAAAAGTTGTTCAATCCCTTGCTATGTGGTCAGTTGCTCCTGAGTTTATGGTTCAAAAGGGAACAAATTCAGCAAGCATTAAACAACTGCTAATGTACAAGTTAGAAGGATGATTGTGGTTAAACATTACCTTTGGCTCAGTGTAATTACGAGCAAAGTAAATCCTTAAGAAGTGTTAAATAAATCAATGGCAATGCTTAGAAGACTAGGTTTACCACAATTGAAACAATTCATATTCTTGTCTTTCTTACCGCCACGTTTTCCACACCTGCGTTTATGTCCATTACTACTTGCTTCTATTTCTCTCTTGTCATATTTGGAACTTTTAGCCTTACCCTTTTTATATTTAGAGTTATATGCTCCACGCATCTTTATCTCAGATATAAAAACCTCGTTCATAGGCTTTTCAGCGTGTAGTCAATCTTCTTCAAGCTCGACATGACGAGCAACATCGTCAAATATCTTAATATTGTCATTGTAGGTAAGGTTAACACACATGTGTTCCCAATTACTTGGTAAAGAGCGGATAACTGCTTGGACTTGTTGTTCATCAATCATCTCATGCCCAACACCTCTTAATTCACTAATCATGTTAGACATAACTATAAGATGTTGTCTCATCGTTTGATTTTGACGCTTCTTATAACCATCAAATTTAAGGGTTAACTGACGAAGTCTAGTAGTGGAGGTTCCTCCATATTAAATCTTTACTGTGTCCCAAACAGATTGAGCTGAACGATGCCTTTCAAAACGCAGCATTATATCATTTCTCATGCTGCCCAGCATCAAAATGTGAGCTACATGATCCTTGCGTTTATAAGTTTAATATGCTTCCATATGAAGCCTGTGTTGAGCAGTGTTTCCTTGCTCAGGTTCAGCCATCGATTGTGTGATTGTTTCCAACATTTCTTGCTCTCCCAGGAGATACTCAATTTTACGATGTAAACATCATAATTCTTTTCACTTAGTTTGTCTTTATGGTTCAAATCAGCAATAATACTCTTAGATGTAGCCATATTAAGCTTTATTGATAAGAATTACAAATATTAGTATTTAATGCAATTTAATTGATATATTTTGTCACTCCATTTCAAATTAAACAAATAATAATCTAACACGTACAATAAAAATGTAAAGAATGTTAAACATTTAATCAATTTCTATTTGTATTGTCTAATTATTATTGAAAATTTAAACGAGTACAAAATTATAGTTATTAGTTTCAACTAATAACTTCCACTAATCAGGTTACATATATTATCATATATATGCATATAATGTAATTAAACTTAAATTACATAAATATTCAGTTCACAATTAAACAACCAATCATCTTTTAAAAAAAAATACAATATTAAGAATAATAAATTTTAGAATTATTTTATATTTTAGGCACATAAGTGGGGTCTCCAATTACATCATCTACTTCATTAAACTCATCTCCTCCAAGTTCATTCTGCTCAAACCATGGAATAAATTTAGCAGCAGCATCCAAACGACTTGCGCTTTTTCTAGTGCGTTGTATACCTTTTTTACTGATATTCTCTCTCAAGCAGCATTTCATCTGCAAGATTGTTGAAATCTAAGAATTTCAGCCTATATTCCAACGATAGTCGCACCGATATCTATTCCTCAGGTAGAGAATTGAGAATGATTAACATTTGATGTTCCATGTAGAATTCATAAACATCACTTATAGTCAATCTACTCATACAATGATACATATAATCAATATGCTCTTGAATTTTGTGAATAGAATTAAAGGTATAACCCAACAAATAATACCAATATTGATTAATTTGTTGTTGCCTATCCACTATAACAAAATATTTCAAAAGCACATAAATATTATACTTAATATTTAATTAAAGCATATATCATCATATATGTTAAAAAATTTAAAAATTAAATAATTTATTTTAACAGTAAATAAATTGCTCCATGATTTGACAATTTATATTAACAAAATAAAATAATATTAATTGTCTTAATATTATTCTTAATATTAATAATTATTAATATATACTAATTTTCCACACATCTTTGGAAAGATGGAAAGATGTGTGCATATATATTAACTGCCACACGACAGTTAATATTTAATATACACACACATCTTTTGAAAGATGTGTGTGTATGTATAAGACATCTTTTGAAAGATGTGTTGATTTGTTTTTTTAATAATTATTAAATAATAGTTAATTAATTACTGTAATTGTAATTAATTAAAAATAAAAATAAAAATAAAAATGATAGTTTTTAATTTTTATTTTCATTTCCATCATCAATTCACACATGAATTGATAATAAAATTAATTATAGAAAAGACAAATTCATAACTAAATTACTTCATAAAATTTTATAAATTCAAAATTCTTAATGAAAGTAATTTTTTTAACACAAAATTTACATCTATCATTCGTATAATAATAGATATACTGTATAAAAGTAGTGTTAAAAAAAAATAACTCTGATACCAATGCAAATCAAAAAGAAAAACTTACTTGTAAGAATTTGCTTTCTTATTCGTGAATCAATTACTTTAATGCCACTTTAATTACTAGAACTAAAATGATATTCCATAGTATAAACGTCTTTGTAAATCTTGTCAAGTCAATGTAGAGAATTAAGATGAAAGAAGAGAAAAAAAATCATGTTCTTTCAATAATAAAAACTTATAATTTTATATGGATTGTCTTTTTATATATGATTAGAAAAAATAATTATTTTTTTTAATAACTTTTTTAATAAATTAGATTAGACTCATTCATTATGGACAGATGGACAAATTAGATCTAACCCAATAACCCATGCATCCTGTCTTTTGAATTTAAACCAACATTTGAAAAAGATGAAAAAGAGCCCTTAGAAAAAGCCAGTGATGGAATGTGTGATGCTTCAACTTCCTCAGACAGGTTGGGCTTTGGATCCGCCTGAATTACAACAAAGTAATCACACCAATATAAGATTTTAGAATGAAGATGAATTCACCGGCAGATTGAACCTGGACCACATGCTAAAGCACAGGCAGCATACAAACACAAATGTCACTGAAGTTCTTCTAGCAGGCTAAATTTTAGTACAAGAGTGCTTTCATAAGAAAGAGCATGACACAAATAAAGAGGCACACCTGTATCTGCAACTCCACGGTCCCTGAATTCTCGCACTTCGTACGCAAACTTGATAAGATGTCATTGATCAAATTATTCTGTTCCACAGTATCTTTCAAGTTTTGAAAAACCTTCTGCCACATACTCAATTTCACCAGCAGACTTACACTTTAGCTGACTGCCATAGCAGCTCGAAGCCCCAGTTAAGAAACTCACACACAGAATTCAATATGTTTTGCAAGCAACATTTTGTCCTTTCTTGAGAGGATTTCTCATGCATGCTATGACATAATCTTACATCGACGAATCATTCGTATACCAAGCAGATTCCCTAATGTTTAAATCATCAAAATCGGATTGAGGCTTTTCAAGGCTCAGTCGCTAGCCTTGATTTTCTTACACTGTCAATGAGTTTCAACATCAGCGAGTTATAATTTTTTTTGTCGTACGGTTTCGATCGGTTCAACCTTATAGTTTATAGGTTTACATTATTTGTTTACAAAAAAAAGACTCACAAATCTGCGTATAGCACCTTAAATTCATACCATTACCGGAATGCAGACAACTTATTTTAATGAGTTCAAGGTGAGAGATATTTTGCATGTGGTGAATTAATTAATATATCAGTTTTAATTATCATTCTTTCATAAATATTGGATGCAATTAAATATTTAGAGATAGATTGAATATAATTTATCTCTTTTCCTAGGACTTCAGGGCCCTAATAATTCTTTAATAAGTAAATTCATAATTGACAATCGGATGGAAAAGTCTTAAAAGAAAGTCTCCATAGAAACTGGCTGAAAGAAACCATTATAGATTATTTAGATACAAGTGTTAGCATCTTTCAAATTATCCGGAAAAAGATTTAGTTTTAGTTGACTTATAATAAGTTCGTTGGCTTAGTCTGATGATTCCAATACCTTCTTATATAAAATACCTACATGATTCCCAGTCACCCGTCCCGTCCGTCCCGACCCACTACAACCCGCGTTTCCAAACCCCGCCCCCCTTCCAGATCACCGTACACATCTCTATAAATTGAATACCTACATGATTCTGCCGAACATATTTCCTAGTACACAGTCATGGGCACAGCACAAAGTATCTATGCATCAGCAGCAATATATCTGTCCCGGCTGGTATGTGGTAGAGATGCACCGCCATTTTCTTCTTCGGTGGTCACTTTGAATTGGCAGCTAGCAGAAACACAACTCTCTCTTACCGTCAACCAAGAAGCCTCACAACCATCAAATTTACAGCCTTCTTCTCCGGCTACGGATCCGGAGTCGCAGTTATCAGAAACACCACCACAAGTACTCTCTCCTGCTGTCAACCAAGAAGGTACACAGCAACCGCAAGAGCAAGAGCTTTCCATTGCAATCAACGAGCAACCAACCAATACAAAGAGTGTTGTTAATAAAAGGGTGCCATGGGAAAAGATACTCGTGGCTCTCTGTTTCGCTGCATCTCTGGAAATTGTTCTTGCATATGAAAAAAAAATAATCAACATTCAAAACTCAATCTTAAGTTCTGCTTGCGCTTTGTCTGTATCACACTTACCTTTGTTTCTCTCATTGTTTCACAGCTTATTAGCAAAACGTTCCCTGTTGCATCCAGAATGTTAGGGAAAGTTGCCATCGGCCTTGATGTCACTGCGTTCTTCATCATCATTGCATCTCCATTGATGACCATGAGCCAGCTCAACCATGCTACCTGGCAAGGATACGTACCTACTCCAGATCCCTACTCCGTACAGTGATTAGTATTGCTTCCAATGTCGTCTTATATATGCAAAAGAAAGAGTAATGATTGTGGTGTTTTAGGCGATGCCATTGGAGATATAATATATATTTTATATTTTATTAATTTTATTGTTGAATTGTAATTTCTAGTAAATATATATAAATTTACATTTATATAATTAATTGATAATGAATTAAAATAATTATTAAAATAAATTAAATAAACTTGAGCTAAATCATTAATAAAAAGACAGCAATATCCCTAAAAAATAAAAATTAAAAGAATAAAGATAAAAATTGAAATAAAAATAAATTAAAGAATAACTAATTTTTTTAATTGAAAGATGAAATTAAAAATAAATTAAGTTTTATCAAAAAAAATTAAAATTAAAAATTAAAAGAATAATAATTGAAATTAAAATAACTTTAAAATTTTAAATGATCGACACAAATTTAAAAAAAAAAAAAGGAAAAGGAGAGGAAAAAAAAAATAATGCTAACAACAAAACCACACGCTGCCACCAACCACTCATGTTGCGCTTAAATTCCAACAACCTGGCAGATGAATATTTTTATGTAAAGAGTGTATTACCTCCAATCATGCACCTTTTCAAAATACTTAGGTGAGAATGACATAATTATCTAGGTGGCAGTTAAGGTTAAGTAGCAAAAATTTGCCACTAAAAAATTTGTTTTTTTATGATGTCAGATTCATGTTATTAATTGCTCTGATCTCATGTTCATGTTTTTAATTTGTTAATATAATTATCACTAAAAAATTATTTAATTATTAATTTTAAAATTTGTAGAATTCGATAATAGTCCAATACTTATATTAATTTAAAAATAATATTTTTATGTAAAGAGTGTATTACCTCCACTCATGCACCATTTCAAAAAACTGGGCGAGAATGGCATAAACGTCACTATATTGATAGAGTGTAAAGTGAAGGAGCATCTACTGTCTGGAAAGGTTTCCATTAATAAAGAATTGCGGCGGAAAAAAAACAGTATGTTAGCTTAGTCAGATGGGCGAGAATGGCAGAAACATCACTGCATTGATCCAGTGTACAGTACTCTGAATCTAAATGAACAGTGTAAAGTGAAGGAACATCCACTGCCCGGAAAGGTTTCCATTAATAAAGATTTACGAAGGGGAAAAAAAAAGAGTAGTCAGATGTTTCATTGTGTTAGCTTAGTCAGATGCATGTTTCTTGTCTCTTGTATATGTTCCCGGTTATAGGAACTCCTTGGAAAGCCCCTTGTTGGACCCCCACGATTCCAATCCATACTGTCAACTACATTCCAAATCCAAATACCCATACTTACAATCCAAATATTGGCTCTCTATAAAAATACCTACATTCTCGTTTGCTTGCTCTTGCTCCTGCAACATATTTTGTTGAAACACATCTCTATAAAAATACCTGCATGATCTGCATTGCCTTGCTCTTGCTTCTCCTCTCCTATTTGAAACATGTTTTGTTAAAACACAGCTAGTACGTACACAGTCATGGGCATAGCACTAAGTACTTATGTTTCAGCAGCAACATATCTGTCCCGGCTGGTATGTGGTATAAGAGATGCACCACTAATTTCTTCTTCGGTGGTTACTTTGGATTCGCAGCTAGCAGAAATACAACCGCCAGTACGCTCTCTTACTGTCAACCAAGAAACATCACAACCATCATATTTACAGCCTTCTTCTCCGGCTACGGATCCGGAGTCGCAGGGCAACCAAGAAAGTACACAGCCACAAGTACTCTCTCCTGCCGTCGACCAAGAAGGTACACAGCAACAGCAACCGCAACAGCAAGAGCTTTCCATTGCAATCAACGAGCAACCAACCAATACAGAGAGTGGTGTTAATAAGAGGGTGCCATGGGAAAAGATACTCGTGGCTTTCTGTTTCGCTGCATCTCTGGAAATTGATCTTGCATATGAAAAAATTAATCAACATTCAAAACCCAATCTTAAGTTCTGCTTGCGCTTTGTCTGTATCACACTTACCTTTGTTTCTCTCATTGTTTCACAGCTTATTAGCAAAACGTTCCCTGTTGCATCCAGAATGTTAGGGAAAGTTGCCATCGGCCTTGGTGTCACTGCGTTTTTCATCATCATCGCATCTCCGTTGATGACCATGAGCCAGCTCAACTATGCTACCTAGCAAGGATACGTACCGACTCCAGATCCCTACTCCCTACAGTGATCTGTATGTTAGTACTGATTGCAAAGTCGTCTCATTTATGCAGAAGAAAGAGTACTGATGATGGTGTTTTAGGCAATGGCCACTGGGGATATATATAATGGTGTATACCTTGTTATGTACATCACCTGATGAACTTGGTTATGAATAAGAATTTGTACGATGATATTGTTAAAAATTCGTAGTGATTTTATCCTTCGTTAAACTTCCTTTTTTTGTTGGTCAAAATCCCTTAAACTAGTGTTTAACTTGCTGATAATCGATGAATTATCTACAAAGAGCACAATTGCTTATTATAACATGTCTTTATTATGGCATACGCACGGGAGGAATTAATACATCTGAATTTGTACTTCTTTCTCTCAAATAAAAGTAAGATTTATGAATAATTTCCATGATATATACGAGATCCCATGTTCATGTAAAAGAAAGAGTAAAAATTCGAGTATATCTACTTTTTTTTTTTAATTAATAGTGCTAGGTATTTGAGTGAATTAATTAATGAGGGGTATACAGTGCACATAATCTAATCCTCTCATTTGCATATTTCCTTGGAACTAACCGGGTAATGTGATGAAGAGATCAAAGAATCATACATGCCCATTTCCGTAGTACCATTAAGCAAGTAAAAAATGCCATTGTGGACATCAAATTTGTTAATGGAGGTAAAGGATACTGATATGTTATACTTGAATTACGAGTTTTGTACAATGCAAAAATTAATTCCTTTCTTCATCTGATTAAGTTAAGTGGATTTTTGCATCCTCTAATCCGGAATCAATACTATATTATTTATAGCAATGTTTTCATATATATTCAATCTTTAGTGGTACTTTGCTAGTTAAGGAGTCAATGACTCAAATATAATCTAATGAACAAACACTATTAGAAAATTAGTAAATAAAATAAAATATGGAGGGATGAAAATTAGCAAATGCAAACACAAAAGATATCCAACTACCTTTTGTTTTGAAGCATGGAGGGATGAAAGCAAAGGCAAAAGAGGGATGAAATCAAAGCAAAACAAAAGAGGGATGAAGCAAAGCACAAGATTTTGTTTTGCTTTCATCCCTCTATGCGTTCACAAGATTTTGTTTTGCTAGGCAGGGTATAGAGCATAGGACAGACAGGGCTCATGTGATTTCCTTCCTATGGTTGTTGCGAAATACAAATAATAATAACGTGGTGCTTAATTCTCTTCTCAAGGTGTCCTCGTTGCCTATCATCACATTGCATGCAAGTACTCATGCTTTGTTGCCTATCCAGACTAGCGTTAGCGTTTTGGCCAATCATCACATTACATGTAAGTACCGACTAGCAAAATCACTGTAAACACTGAACAGCACTAATGCTTCTTTCTTTCCTTTGGCCTTTACCCGTCTACTTTCATCTTGAGAGTGTGCACCAGCTGGATAAAGAACAGTTCAAACCTCTTTCATTTTAGTTTATTTAGAGTGTATTTGGTGTTGTGGTAGATATTATAGTTGTGGTTTGAAAAAAATTATGTACAAATAAATTTAATTCACTATAAACTATTTTTTTTAAAATATTAATAAAATTAACACTTAAAAAATATTAAAAATATTAAAAAATATTTAAAAAATTAACACTTAAAAAAATATTAATAAAATTAAAAAATATTAATAAAAAAATCTTAATAAAATTAACACTTAAAAAAACATTAATAAAATTAAAACTAAAAAAAAAACTGTATGAACAGTGTAAGTGAATTGCACTGTTCACGTGAAGAGTGCAACTCAATGTGAACAGTGCAGTTCAGTGCACTGTTTATGTTAATTACACTGTTCACTGAACAGTGCAATTAACGTATACAGCGAATAAAAAGCAGCATTTATCTGTTTTTTATTAACTATGTTTTAATCGTAAAAATTGTGTAGGAACATGTACAGTAAATCATTTCTTTTTTTTTACCAAACAGCTGCAAACTGCGTTTTAATTAAAACACAGCCGCAACCGCGTAAACAAACACCCTCTTACTATTATATTGACTTACGGTCTACAGCCGATAATATATATATATATATATATATATAATGGAATAAATTAAAAATTATATATATTAATAAATTAATAAAAAAACATTAATAACACTTAAAACCAAAATTTAAAAAACCAAGAGATAAATGTAGATCAAAATATTGAATCATGAACAATAAAACATTAAATTGATTGAATAAGAAAAAAGAAATAACATGTAAAGCTACACATATTAAGAATATCTTTCAAAAATAAATATTTTTTAATTTCAAAAACATAGTTATATAAAAATAAATATTTTTTAATTTCAAAAATATAGTTTATTTATATAGAAGATAAAAACAAAATCATATATGAACTAGAAAAACCACACTAAAAAGTAAACACATAACAAAAAAAATCAATATTTTTTAAAAGAGACTTCTGAACGAAATAAAAGAAAGGAGGATTTGTCTACTTTTGTATGGTTTTTTAGTTTTTTAACCAGACACACGTCATTTTATTTCTTTTCAATTGTATTTTCTAAAGTTATATTTTCATAGCAACCATAGTTTTCAAACCTAGCTTAGTTTTTATTATTTTATATAAAATAATTAAGAAATAATTCATGTAGATATAGGTTATACATGTTATAAACAATTAAGTTTAAATATTTATTTCAAAAGGTTTTTTATCCCATATTAGAAAGATATTATTTTATTCTTCTGAGTTGAAGTATTTAAACCAAAACGGTTTATGATCCCATATTAAAAAAAAAACATAACTTTTTTTTTTGTGAATATAGAATATATATATACTAATGGGTTTCAAATCTCACATTACAAAAATAAAACATTATTATAGTATTTATATAGTGAATTTTGAAATGAGTTAGCAACCAACTAGAATATATTTTTTTATAAAAAAAAAGTCTCTATCGGGTTTATGCAGGATCATCCGAGTTTTGGTTGACCCAGTAGGGCGACTAGTTTACTCTGAGCCAATTGCAAATCAAATTTTGAATGAAATAAAGTTGGTCAAGTCTTTGGGTCACCTGTAAAAATTTCAAAAAAATATTTGATATTTTAATATTTTATATGAAAAAATTAAGAAATAGTTCATCTATATAGGTAAGAAATTAAGTTTAAAATATTATTTCAAAAGATTTTTTATCTCACATTAGAAAGATATTATTTTATTTTTTTAAGTTGAAATATTTAAATTACATAAGTTTATTATTTTATAATGAAAAAATATAACTTTTTTCTTGTGAATACGGAGTATATATACTAAATAACTTTAAATTCTATATGAAAAAAAAAATCTTTTAATATTTATAAAATGAAATTTGAAATGAGTTTATAACAAAATGAGAAATATAGCCAGTAAAAAAAAGAAATGTCTCTGGATAATAGAAAAATCATATTTAAAAAAAAAAAGAGTTTCTACTAGATGAAAGAGTCACCCAAATTTAAAATTGATCTAATAGATCCATCGATTTTATTTTTAGCCAATACTCCAGTTTTGAATGAAACAAACTTGTCCAATGTTGTTTGGTCTTGCAGTGATTTAGGGCTCCATGTTATTGGATCATGGTGAAAGAGGGGTCAACGTTGTTGGGTGCTGCTGGTATTTGGCCCTGTTGTCTTGTGCTGTTAATTCTTGTACTTGGTCATGAGCTAGACCAGAAACTGCTGCTTGACCGATGCCTGAAACAATAGGATATTGCTCCTCAGTCATAACAATAGCATTTGTAGCTTCATCAACAAGAAGATACAGAACACATAGTAAATTCATAAATAGTAAGACTAATAAAGACAAGACAAAGAATATTGACAAATTACAGATAACGTAGGGCATAGTAAGACTAATAAAGACAAGATAAAGAATATTGACAAATTACAGATAACGTAACATACAAGCACTAGAAGTTTCTTCTTCCTCTCTTTCCTCTCCTACATTTGCTACTAGCTTTCTCCTCTTTGCTTGTGGAGGAGCACCAGCTCCAATGATTGGTGAAGCCTTGTTTTTTGGGTTTGCTTTAGCACTAGACTCGACATTAGAAACTGACTGTTGTTTTTCATCTTTCTTCGAATCTTTAAAACAACCGTGTCTGTGTAGGCTTGTAGTTCCATTCCTGCTTTTAGCACAGAGCTCTTTGTTGCAAACTGGGCATTTGGCATGTACCTCACATTTTCTTGAACCTTACTCGAAAACTTCCGAACTACAGATGTAGTTTTTCTTGGTTTAGGAGTGTACTTAGTCTGTTGAGTATCATTCTTTTTTCGTTTATTAATCCTCTTGCTCTGCTGCGTATCGTGCGTTTCTCCCACCTGCTTGTTGCCATCAACATCTAGTTCAACTGTAGCATTTTGTCCCCTGACTTCCTATCAAGAAATAATCAAGTGATAGTTCATGCAAGCTTCGTCGAATGTATACACCATCACTGAACAGGCAGTAGACATGTAGATAAGGCAGAGGACATCTTCCCATAAAGCAAAACATGCCGTAATTTGGTAGAATTATGACCGAGAACAAATGTGTTAGAAGCCATGTTAACTTATCTGCACATTTTCCCGACAGCAATAGTTAGCTACAGCCAGAGATCCGCACGTGTCACAATTTTGCACAAACTGATTTCTAAATTGTTCATTAGGCCCATTTGTTATCATTCTGTTTGAATATGGTGAAGGGCTCTCAAAAACAGCCAAAGGTGAGATGTTTGGCAACTCGGCTTCATGAGACCCAACAAAGGACAGGGTCTCAGGTTCAAATAATTAACATTCCGTCACTGTTGCCTAATGAACCAGAAACGAAATGGAGAACTGACAAATTACAAACTGATTTTTGAAGAACGAGAATTATTTTAGCACCAAAACAACGAAGATGCAGTGACGAAGCATACCTGTTCATGAGGCTCATCTGTTTCTACCCTGTTATTTTTGTAAATCGAAAATAAAAACTTACTTGTAAGAATTTGTTGAATCAATTATTTTAGTATCATTTTAATTACTAAAACTTAAAATTAAAGTGATATTTCATAGTACAAATATCTTTGTAAATCTTATCAAGTCAATGCAAAAAATTAAGATAGGAAAAGAGAAAGAGAGAACTATGTTCTTTTAATAATGAAAGCTTATAATTCTATATGGGTTATGTCTATTTATATATGATTAGAGAAGGTAGTTATTTTTCTTAGTAACTTCTTTAATAAATTGGATCAGGTTCATTCATCATGGGCAGACTCAGGGGCGGAGCAAGAAAAAAAAACTAAAGGGGTCAAATTAAAAATTAAGAGGAGTAAAGTTAAATTTTTAATTATTTTTATACTATTTACAAGGAAGGGAGCTGGGAAAAACATTTCCTGCAGGGGCCAGGGCCCCTGCCAGCCTCCCCCTGCCTCCGCCACTGGGCGGACTAGACCTAATCCAATAACCAACATCTCTCACTTGTTCATGAAGAACTGAATCTTTTTAATACATTATACTTCAAACTTGCACAAGAATTTCATACTTGACGAACGGATCGTGTGACTTGAAGTACACAGTGAAAGAAGCTCCAATATATAAACCTAATACAGGCTATATAGCAGACATCAACCTCATAATTAATTATTCCTTAAAGTGTACTAATATACCCTAAGCATTTTTAGTTACACATGACTAAATATAATTCAATCCCTCAAGAATTTTCATACTCAATCCATTCTTACAATTACAAGTATTCTAAATCATATCAAATCTATTCAAGTGATATGATCCCGGTTGGTGAATGCAAGTAACAAGTATAAAACTAAAATTACTTTTTCTTTCGCTCACATATCAATCAAATTTGAATTAACTCGTTTTCCTAAGAGTATCCCTTTAAGTTGAATCATTCCATGACTATAGGATATACTCTTAAAGTAGCGATCATTAATGCATCACCTCATGATATAGTCAAAAGTCATAAAGGGTAAGATTTTAAGATCTTAGATATGATCTTCAAGACTCATATAATAAAGAAGCAGGGATCCATTCTTTTATTCCTGTAACGGTCGCTAACACATGTAGTATGAAATACATGTTATAATAGAGTTTACTCTTTTCTTTTCTTAAGACAAAGAATGTTTGTCATTGCTCTCCTTGTTAAAGGAAATACATTATACGAGTCTTAGTCTTATTACTAAAAACAAACTTCAAATAAAAAATTCTCATTTGTTTATTTTTTATTAGTGGCAAATGAATAATTTCATACTCGACTTTAATCATAATAGACACATGAATGGTGGGAATTCATTCATGTCGATTCTTTTATTTAAGAATCTCATCTTGGTCCCAGCCAAGATGACTTTTTAATAATCATTTTAAGTTAAAATTGTTCTCACTATGCCCAAATCGCTTATTAAGCATTAAAACTCAAATAGTCTCGTCTCTACTCACCTTACAAGTGCTAAAAGTGATTGCTTATGTGAATGAGCTAATCTAAGTCTATCGATCTATTATAATAAATTGTATTATACGATACTCATAATATATTCATGAAACAAATAATGAATAAAATGATATTCAAAAGATATTTATTCATTACTCAATCTCTCAATCACTGTAAGCTTTCGTATGATCTTTAAAACTAATTACATTCTATATAGGCTAAGGGATCTCATATGTCTAACAAATACATCCCTTGTTATTGGTTTTATGAATAGATTTACAACCATAGAATTTGTAGAAATGTGTTTTAGGATCATATCTTGTTCAATAATTGCTTCTTTAATATAGTGATATCTCATCTTGATGTGTTTGGTCTTTACATAGTATTTTGGATCTTTAGCTACAGCTATTGCAGCAGTGTTATCATAATAAATTGTCACTGGGTTTGATGCTGATTTGATAATTTTCAAATAATACAGAAAAGTTTTTAACCAAACAACATTTTATGTTGCTGTGGAACAAGCGACATACTCAGCCTCCATGGTAGATAAAGCTATACATGATTATTTCTTGCTCCTCTATAGTATTGCACTATCATTAAGCAAGAAAGCACATCCTGAAGTTGACTTGGATTGGTCAACATCTCCTCCATAATCAGCATTAGAGAAACCAATCAATCATAAATCTTTCTTTTCTTTGTAATATAGTATGTAATTTGAAGTTCCTTTCAGATATTGTAAAATCCTTTTGACTATCATCCAGTGTTTCTAACCAGGGTTTGATTGATATCGGCTAACCAATCCAACGGCATAACATATATCGGGACGTGTGCACATCATTGCATACATCTAACTACCTACAGCACTAGCATAAGGTACTCTAAACATTTTCTCCTTTTCTTCTAGAGTTTTGGGACACATATCACAGCTTAAGCTCAAACTTTTATCAACAGGAGTGTCCATTGGTTTGTTATCTTGCATGTGATAGCGCTCTAACATCTTTTTGATATAAGTCTCTTGAGTTAAATCCAAAAGCCTTTTAGCGCGATCTCTTATGATTTTCACACCAAGTACATAGTTGGCCTCACCCATGTCTTTCATTTCAAAGTTTGATGATAACCACTTTTTAGTAGTATCAATCATTTCTTTACTATTTCCAGCTATTAAGATGTCGTCAACATATAAGGATAATATTATAAAACTATTGTTAAAACATTTTAAATACACACAATGATCTTCTTCTATCATTGTAAAACCATCCTTAAGGATAGCTTGATGAAACTTAACGTTCTATTGTCTAGAGGCTTGCTTAAGACTATATATGGATCTTTTAAGTTTATAAACTTTGTGCTCTTAACCTTTAGTCTCGAATCCGAAAGGCTGATCCATATGGATCTCCTCATTTAGTTCTCCATTGAGAAACACAGTTCTAACATTTATTTGATATAACTCAAGGTCTATATGTGCAACTATAGCTAAAATGAGGTAAACTGAAGTAATCCTCACAACTGGTAAGAATGTATCTTCATAATCAATTCCTTATTCTTGTGTATAACCTTTTGCTACTAGTCGAGCTTTATAACATTCTATTGACCTGTCCGTCTTACGTTTCATTTTAAGAACCCATTTATTTCCAATGGATCTTCATTTTGATGGTAAATCAACCAAGTCCCAAACTTGATTAATTTTCATTGACTCCATTTCTTCTTTCATAACTTTAATCCATTCACTTGCTTTAGGACCAGATAGACCATGACTGAATGTTTTCATAAACAGCCACAGGTGAGATGTTTGGCAGCTCTGCTTCATGAGACCCAACAGAGGACAGGGTCTTAGGTTCAAATAATTAACATTCCGTCACTGTTGTCTAATGAACCTGAAACGAAATGATGGAGAGCTGACAAATTACAAACTGATTTTTGAAGAACGAGAATTATTTTAGCACCAAAAAAACAAAGATACAGTGACGAAGCATACCTGTTCATGAGGCTCATCTGTTTCTACCCTGTTATTTTGGATCTTTTCTTTTAAATTTAAACCAACATTTGGAAAAGAGCTCTTAGAAACAGCCACTGATGGAATGTGTGATGCTTCAACTTCCTCAGACAGGTTGAGCTTTGGATCCGCCTGAATTAAAACAGAGTAATCACAAGATTTAGAAATGAAGATGAATCCACCCGCAGATTGAACCTGGACCCAATGCTAAAGCACAGGCAGCATACAAACACAAATGTCACTGAAGTTCTTCTAGCAGGCTAAATTTTAGTACAAGAGTGCTTTCATAGGAAAGAGTATGAAACAAATAAATAGTTGTTGATATTGATAGAAAATAATATATATTATATTTTAGAATTTTATTTAATAATTTAAGTCATTAAACTGATATGGTTTTTTGATATAGTATTAAAATATTAATAACTAAATAATTGTAAGTTTGAATCTCATTATCTTTATTGATTTAATAAAAATTAAACACAATATAATATGGATTTGTACAAGTTTCAAGAACAAAGAGTTTTTATTTAAAGGAATATATTCAAAAATAATATAAATTATATCTTAAAACCTTACCTAACAATTTAAAATATTATGTTAAAATGATTTGATAAGATATTACTCTCTTAATTTTTAATAAAACGTGCAAAAATATATAAATTTACAAATAAAAATTAAATATAATTTTCATGGCATGTATCATTGATCAAACGGTGAAAATATGTTATAGATGATTTTATTTTGATTTATCATAAATAAAATTCATTTTGGAATCTTTTAAAAAAAATCAAGTAAGTAAACAAATAAAAAGTGGAAAAATAAATACCTAGACTAGATCAAACCAAGGTTAGGCGCACAGCCTGGCTGTGTGTGTGTGAAAGATTCCAATATTCTCAAAGTTAGTGCTAAGATTGAGAATTAAAAAATGGATAATTTCTCGATTGAGAAACCAACTTTATTAATAATGATAAAATTAACTTATATTAAGGAATTAATATATGAGTTTTAATTATCATTCTTTCATAAATGTTGCATGTGGTGAATTTCGGTACGTGCATGTAACTTATTCTAATGAGTTCAAGGTGAGAGATAATTTGCACACATATAATTAAAAACTTAACTTTATAAATAGTTGCAAGTCGAATGTTATAGTTTATTAGTTTGGATGAAGGTGAATATTAAACAAAGGGGTAGACTGAAAATATTAAAAAAATTGGATGCAATTAAATTAATATTTAGAGATGGATTGAATATAATTTATCTCTTTTCCTAGGAATTCAGGGCCTTAATAATTCTTTAATTAGTTAACTCATAATTGACAATCGAATGGAAAAGTCTTAAAATTAAGAAAGTCTTCACAGAAACTGGCTGAAAGAAAAAGTAACTAACCATCGTAGATTATTTAGATGTAAGTGTTAGGATCTTTCAAATTATCTGGAAAAAGATTTAATTTTAGTTGACTTATAATAAGTTAATCCAAAACTATACTTGTTATAAGAAAAAATAAAATGTTAAATTACTATAGTTTGATTATTTTTTTTATTTTACATTCAAGTTTTTAAATATTATAGTTTGCAACCTTGGTTAAAGAATATCTTAAAAATCAATGAAAAGATAATAATATTTAAAAAAAATAAAAATAAAAATTGAGATAAAAAAGAAATTAAAAAATAATTAAAAAAATTTAATTAAAAAATAAAAAATAATAATTAAAATTAAAATCTCAACAACTTTGAAATTTTACACCTCTAGTATAAGTAGAGTTTAGGTAGTATAGTTATGATTTCTTTTTAAATAATTTTTTATATTAAAATACATGTTAATAATATTTTTTATTTTTAAAAAAATTATTTTTATCATCAAGCACATCAAAATAATTTTAAAAAATAAAAAATATTAATTTAAAATTAATAAAAAAATCAAAATTTTTAAAAAATATTTTTAAAACAGAGCAAGAAACGAACTCATTGAAGACTTGGCAAAGCACAATCATCCTAGCTGGCACAAAAGTTGGTGGTCGTAGAAGGGGGACAAGAGAAATCCTAGCAAGCAAGAAAGTGGTTAATTCGTAGAAAGTAGTAAATTCGTAGAAGAGGAAACAGATAAATATGAGCGCAAAAGTAGTTGAGGAAGAAAACACAGAAAAGACTGTAACGCCGAACCACGAACCACGAATCACTATAACATCTGCGTTGGCTTGCTCCGATCCTATTTGGAACATATTCTAGGACACAGTCATGGGCATAGCACAAAGTATCTATTTAACATTGAAATGAGTTAGTAACCAACTGGAACTTATGTATTTTTAAAAAAAAAAAGGCTATGTAAAAAATTAAATTTAAAATATTATTTCAAAAGGTTTTCATTTGACATTGAAAAGATATTATTTTATTGTTCTAAATTGAAGTATTTAAATAAAAAAAAATATTATCCCACATTGAAAAAATATATTTTTTTTGTGAACATGGAATATATATACTAAAGGATTTCAAATCTTATATAGAAAAAATAAAATATTATTCTAGTATTTATATAGTAAACTTTGAAATGAATTGGTAACCAACTAAAAAATATAGCTAGCAAAAAAAGAAGGATCTCTAGGTAGGAGAAAAAACATATTTGAAAAAAAAAAAAAAGATCCCTACCAAGTTTTCGCTGAGTCACCCGAGTTTCAAGTTGACCTGAGGGATCACTCAAGGCCAATTACAGGCCCAGATTTTGAATGAAATAAACTCACCCAATGTTGTTTGGTCCTATAGGGAGTCAGGGATTAACATTATTAAGTCCTAGTAAAAATAGGATCTAACACTATTAGATCCTACTAGCATTGAGCATTATTGTCCTGCTAGACAGCAAGGTCCAATGCTAATGGGCCTCTTTGCAATAGGATCCATAGTTATTGGGTCCTGCTAAAGACAGAGCCTATCATTAATGAATCCTGCTAAGAAGCAAAACAAAAAGCTGATGAACCCTGCTACAAGAGGCTCCAGTGTTATTGAATCTTGCTCGGGGCAGGACCTATGGCTAATAGGTCTAGCCGCCAGTTAGGACTCGCTATGTAGCACACCCAATCCTTGAGTCTAGCTACATAGCAAGACCCAATCTTATTGGGTTCGACTGCACAACAAGACTCAATTTCAATATACTTTTAAAAAAATATAAAAAATAATTAATTTCAAGTAAACAAAACAATAAAAAAATTTAATTTTTTAAATGCAAAAATAAACATACTTTAATAAAAAAATTCAACCCAACCTGAAATTAAAAAAAAAATTATCATCAACTAACTTTTGTACAAAATAAAAAAAATTACATCAATTTATTTTCTCTTTACAATATGAAAAAAAAATCAATAAGAGAAAAGAAAAAAATTAAAGAGGAACAAAATAAAATTGGAAATATCTTAAAATATTTTTAAAAAAAATATATTGAGATAATATTTTTTATTTTATAAAAAAAATTTATATTATCACATCAAAATAATATAAAAACATCAAAACATATGAATTTGAATTAAAGAAAAAAATATTCATTTGAAGTAAAGAAAAAAATAAAGAATTGTCAATTTTTTTCAAAGCATTTTTGAAAAATAAAAACAAGCATGCTTTAATAAGAAAATTTAACCTAACCTCAAATATAAAAAATTATCATCACAAAAAAAATTTAAGAGGAAAAAATAAAATTTAAAATATCTTAAAATAAAATAAAATTAAAGAAAAAGAAATTAGTTATTGATATATTGGACGCTCCTATGTTATGTGCTACTTAGGGTGATAGTGTAGGAAATACTTTATTTGTAGATAACGATGTTGCAAATGCATTCCACTTGTAACCCAACTCAAGTATTTTTACATTTAAAAACAAATTATTGACTCATTGCGGAGTGTAGACTAATATGCTAGTTATTATATTATTACATCATAGTTATTTTTTAAAATATATTTTTTAAAAAAATATATTGAGATAATTTTTTTATTTTGTAAAATTTATTTTTTATATCATCACATCAAAATAATGCAAAAACATCAAAAAAATATTAATTTGGAGTAAAGAAAAAAATTCAAATCTTTTTTGAAATGCAAAACCAAACATGCTTTAATAAAAAAATTTAACCCAACTTCAAATAAAAATAACTTATCATCACCCTGTTTTTGTACAATATAAAAAAAATCCCATCAATTTATTATCTCTTTACAATATGATAAAAAAATTATATAAGAAAAAAAAATTCAAGAGGAAAAAAATAAAATTGAAAATATCTTAAAAGAAAAAATATTTTTAAAAAATAGTTGTCGGTGTATTGGGCACTGCTTTGCAATGCACTATTTATGGTGCTACAACATAAAATACTTTATTTGAAGATAGTGATGATACAAATATACCTTGTGCTTTTAATCTAACTCAAATATTTTTATTTTTGAAATTAAAAATTGTTATTCACATGTCGTGGAGCACAAGTCATTATTCTAGTTATTATATTAGTACGTAACGGTTATTTAAAAAAAAAAAAATTATATCATCACATCAAAATAATACAAAAATATAAAAAAAATATTAATTTTTATTAACAAAAAAAAATATTAATTTTTTAAAGCATTTTTGAAATACAAAAACAAATATACTTTGATAAGAAAATTCAACCCAACCTCAAATGAAAAAAATTATCATTACCCAACTTTTTTACAATATAAAAAAAGTCTCATCAATTTATTTTCTCTTTACCATATGAAAAAAATAAAATAAAAAATATGTTAACAAGAAAAAAGTTGTGTAGCCAGACCTAATCTCTTGGATCTGATTGCTAAAATAGACTTAATATTATTTGGTCTGGCTACCCAGGCAGACCCAGCAATATTGGGCAGCCAGACCCAATAACTTTTGGTATAGAATTTGGGTATGGATGCCCAGCCAACCATAATAATGTTGGGTCTCATTGTCAAGCTAGACCCAGTAGCTTTTATCACAAAAAATAAAAAAAGGCAATAATCTACAATATTTAGGTATGATTTTTAATTTAAATTTAATAGTATTGAGTCTACTACTAAATCAAACCCAATAACTCTTGTTATAGAAAAGACAATGCCCCAACGATACTTTTTAACTAAAAACATAGCAAAAAAAATACATCTTATGTGCGCTATATTGTTGTTCATATCATAATAAATTTATATCTACAATACATATATAATATTTTTCTTGTATATTTTAAAATATAGTATAATATGTATAAGTGTTATCACTCATTAGTATATGTTTAGATTCTAGAATAGCTAAAGCATGTTATTAACCACAAAACCACTTTGTTATCAATTCGATCAATTAGGTACTATTTTCAAATTTAAAAAAATTATTCACTCAATTGATTTGATAACAAATAAAGTTTTTTGATGAATTGGTAAAAACAAATACAGGATATTAATGGGTTTAGCCATTCTAAAATTAAATATTAGTGCTGAGTTTTATTTTATACCTGTAAGAGAAGATACATAATTTCATTTATTGTAAAAACAACTTGATACTGTATGTGGCTAGCTTGAGCATAAATCAACATGTATGAAATAAGCGACAAATGTGAAGAAAAAATAATCTTTCATCATGTCTGTCAATGTATTTGGTAATCTGATGAATAATGTTTTTTAATAATATTTTTTAATTAAAATATTTTTTATTTTTAATATTAGTACATTAATTTTTTTTTTAAATATCAATTTAATATTTTTTCCAGATAAAAAGCAATTTGTAAAATATTTTTAAAAATTATATTATAATCTTAATATTTTTTAAATGTCTCCAATTGTTAGTACGTTTAAAGCTATTTTTCTAGTTATTAAGATCTTGAGCAACGTTACAAAATAAAATGAAAAACAAAAAACTTCAATGATACTAAAAAGGAAATAATTATTAAAAAAAAATCATGTGTATTCTAAATTTGATTTATCTTTACACCATTGATGGGACATGCACAAAATCACTAAATTAAAAATGAAAAAAAAAAGTTCAACAAGTATGCAATTCAAGTGACTTCTATGTCCATTATTCATTATAAAATGTTAGATTCAAACTTCTCCTTATAATAAAATGGAAAACAAGGGCTATATAACTTTTGATGCAAGATATAATTGTGATGGTTAGGATATAGTAATAAAAAGTGATAATGATAACCTAGATATATATATAAGAACATTTTCCACATGTAATAAAAAAGTTGAATTCCAAAAAAACATGATGTTCAAAAAAAAAACTAAAACATAATAAAAAATAATTAAAAAATATCTAAATTGACCCAAGTCAACATCATAAACTTGTCATTCAAATCATAAGACAAGGTTAATTGAAAGAAAATAAAAAATAATGATGATGCCCAACTTCCAATAACCAAAATGTAAAAGAGTAAAATTAAAAAAATAGTTAAACAAAAACAAACCTAAAAAAATAAAATAATTGCAAATATGAGTAAAGTTATCAAACCTCATTAGATGGATAATGCAAATGAAAAAATCTAATAGAAAGAAAAACAAAACAAAAAATGAAACCTAACTTCTAAAGAAACAAAATGTTAAAAAGTGGAGCCGTGAAATATTCAATATTAAAAAATAACTTAAAAGGCAAGATTAAGCTAACTTTGACAAATCCGTTGGACAAGATTTATAACATGAGATTATGATAATCTTACAAAAGTAAAGCAAAAAAAAAAAATATGAAACTCTATTCCCAATAAATCTAATTTTGCAAATAAAATTAAAAAAGAAAATCAATATAAACAAAGATTAAAAAAAACTGATATCAATCTGGATTAATGTTTAATACTTGTAATCCAGGTCATGAGACTAACATCACCACATTGAAAAGATTATGAAGAGTAATTTCTAACTAACCCAATGTTAAAAGATAAAATAAAAAATTTTAATTTAATTTAAAAAAGATCGAAAGCAAAAAAAAATCAATTAAAAAGAATAAGGATTAAATTTGACATAAAAATAAAATGAAATAAAATATTGAGGAATGAAATTGAGAAATAAATTTAATTAATAAAAGGATAGAAAAATAAATATCAATTAAAAAAATAAAAATCAAATATAATATAAAAATCAAATGAAACTAAATGCTAATCAGCAAAATTAAAAAAAAAAAACTCAAAATAAAAAAAATTAATAAAAAAATAATGATTGAATTTAATATAATAAAAAAAAAATATAATATTTTTTTAAAAATTTAAACTAATACAATTTTCAAGAAAATGAGAGAGAAACAAGGAATGAGAACAAGATTTTTGTCAGAGCGCCATCGCTATATCACTATTGACACACATTACATCACCAATTTTCAAGAAAATGAGAGAGAAACAAGGAATGAGAACAAGATTTTTGTCGGAGCGCCATCGCTATATCACTATTGACACACATTACATCACCAGAAAGAGAGTGGTTGGCACTTTCAATGTTATTATGGAAGTTGTCATTTGGCAATTAAAATACAACTCATGCGTAGCTTTAACACTTTGAAAGCTTCTCATTTGCTAACACGTGTGTCGCACAAACCAACCTTTTTTCCTTGCTCGTTTATCATAGTGCCCATATTTATTTTAGTTTAAATTCTGGTTTCTTGATACTTAATTATTTTATATTAGCTGAATTTAGTTTTAATTTTCAAAATTAATTATCAACTAAGCACCACATATTTCCTCAACATCAGGAGATCCCCTTATATAGCCAATAAGAAAACCCTGTTAAGTCCAATCTTAAAAAAAAATAAAAATTGTAATAAGGTCAAATTAGAAAACAAATAAATAAATGAACGGATGAAAAGGGAAAATGAAGCTTAATGTTTACCCTGCCCTTGAAACTTAGTCCTTGAAAAATATCTAAGTATTTGTCAATTATTTAATTTTTTTTCCTTATAATTTTAATAGTTTTATAATAAAAATTTTATATTTAATTTTATCATGTATAAATTGAGAGTCGGATTTGTTCCCCAACATAACGAGTACACAATACCATGATAATCAAAACAAATAAGAAAGCTAAATACCAAATTAATCTTGTAGAAAATTCCATTCTTATTATGTGAAAATATCATTTTAGAAATCAAGATTTCAAAGTTTTGTTCAATAGGTTATAAGTTTGAACTTAACTATTTTTATTTTTCTAATTAAAATTAAATCATCATAAAATATTGATATGCTTATACATTTTCATGCTCAAAGACTTTTATATTAATTTTTTAACCCCACGTAGCTTTTTATATTTTAAATTGTGTACAATGTTCAAACTGTAATGATTTGCTGGTCATTCCCATGATACGTGTTAAGGCCACGGTTAGCCGCGGAGAATGTGTGTTCAGATTGAAATGTTCGAAAATAGAATTTTAACCACCTGTCTAATCAAACAAAAAGCTACATGTGTTTTGTTTTTTTAATGAAAACATGTTTTTTTATTTATTTTTTATTAATTTTAATTAATTATATATAAAAAAAAAATTAAAAATATCTGTTTTAAACCATGGCAGCAAAAGTTATCATGGCAACCTGTCTAATCAAACAAAAAGCTACATGTGTTTTGTTTTTTTAATGAAAACATGTTTTTTTATTTATTTTTTATTAATTTTAATTAATTATATATAAAAAAAAAATTAAAAATATCTGTTTGAAACCATGGCAGCAAAAGTTATCATGGCATTGCTAAAGTACCGAGGCATTGCTGATATCTGTTAAGATTATGGCTCCACCATGCTATATTTTAACGCTTGCACATTTATCATTTGTTCTTTAAATTTTTTTTATTTAATTTTTTTGTGATTAAAATAGATATCTATATAAAATGTTACAATTTAAAATACTTTATTAAATAAATTATTCTTTTTTTTATTAGTAGCCTGTTTCTTGAATAAATAATAAAAGAAATTAAAAAAACTTTTTTGTAAAATTTAAAACAAGTAGAAAAAAGATGTATCTCTTCAATCTAAATTATATTTCTTTATTAATGTATTTCCTTTTCTTTTAACAAATACATTTATTTCATTAGAAGAAATGTTTTTTCTTTTTTCCATGTGTCTTCTAAATTTGATTTTTCATGACACCATTGATGGGACATGCACAAAATCACTAAATTAAAAATGAAAAAGAAAAAAAGAAGGCTCAACCAGTATGTAATTCACCAAATTAAAAATGAAAAAGAAAAGAAGGCTCAACCAGTATGTAATTCAAGTGACTTCTATGTCCATTATTAATTATAAAATGTTAGATTCAAACTTCTCCTTATAATAAAAGGGATAAAACAAGGGCTAAATATGTATATAACTTGTGGTGGTTAGGAAATAGCATTAAGGTGATAAAAAAGTATGAGAAGAAATACATACATATTATATATATAAAAGAATACGCAATAAAATTACCCTAATTGCGAATATAATGTTGTTAAAGTTCTGTGAGTGTTTTTATCATCATGCGTGTCTCCCATCAATTATCATATATATTTAAGTGTAAAACAATTACTCTTAAATAGCTTGCTCCATTCGCCCCCACTCCCTCAACCTTCTATCACAGAAGTAGGAACAGGAGCGAAAAGGCCCTGCGTTAGTACCTTAGTTATAAGACAGCTTCCTGCATTTCTCTCCACATAACAAGTGGAAGGATCATCCATCAAACAGAGAATCCTATATCTTATACAAGGCTCTTAAGAATCTAACATGGCTGGGTGGCACAGGTAGTCTCCCACGATATATGTCCAGAAAGACTCGAAGCCGAAAGTGAGGCATGTCTTGTTGTGTAAAAGGGAAGTGATCGCAATGTGCAAGACAATCAGCATACTTCATCACAAATATGCCACAGTCTATTCGACTGTTTGTGCAACAAAAAGTTAAAACTTTTTAGAGTCGGTATCATTTTGGAGCATGTTCATATCAATATCGTTTGCTACTTACTTTGTTTGGTATGGAATACTGAGTTGCTTTAATTTCAATTGCTGTGAATTACGATAGCCCAACACTGGTAGTAGGTGCTTTACAAGCCACTCCGAAATTGTAGTCTTTTCCGTATGATGAGCATCAGGAGGAGAATTTAATGAATCTAACCAAAGAAATTCCCGTTTCTCCATGTCAACGCAAATGAGGATCCAATGATTTTCCAAGCACAACGGTATGAACAACTAAATATGAAGGCGAGTTGGAGAAAGAGTTAAACAAGTTGCAAGCAGCCATTGAAATAACTAGGAGAGCTAAAACATTCAGGGATACCTTTGCTGTGCCTGCTATGTCTTCAATGTTTATGCAAGATAGTAGTTTTGTCATGGTCCATTTTCCAGAAAGCAAGAAGGTCTTGTAAATTTGGCCATGACAATGAACACAGGTTAACGACAATGAATAAAGAGAAGCAAAAGACGGCCAAGTTTTAATCACCCTTACCATTGTCCAAGTTGGCAATGAGGAGTTCCTCTTGTACCAGTCTGGAAACTTCTCCTGTCTCTTCTTCAGCAAGTCGAAAAATGCATTTATAACCTTGTTATAAAGACACATATATAAACAATAGTTTATGTATTTTTAATTGCAACACCGAAGTTGAAAATAAGGGGGGAAGGAGGAACTGAACTATACATACCGAATCATCAACATAATATTGTTTCTCCTCGCGTATTGGGGTGCTTGATGGAGGAATCCTAAGCAGACTTGCAAGTGATGTATCGGTAACATTCAATTGCTTATCCCGTCCAGCAACATTCCTATAAGCTTTCAAGTCAATTTTCATAATTGACCTACTTGATGGGCCATATAATTGTTAAGATCAAGCATGATTTTTGTGCAGATACCTGGTAAGTTGACGAGACTTCCACCTGCTGAGTCTTTTTGATTCCTTCTCTTTCAAAGGAGAAACCAAATATTCTCGTACCTCCTAGAAATATTATCACATTTTAAGCTACATTATAGTTTGTCATCAGTAAGGCGATAAAACGAGGATAAATATTTAGGAAATTGAGGGTTTGGGCGTTCATCTTTAGACTAACCATAAGGAATGAATCAACAAATTGACCAAAATCTCACAAATACAGAACGTTACCTCTACAGACCATATCTTTCCGTGCGTCAATCTCCTTATTCTATTATAAACGTACTCATTGTCGTCATCAGACTCTGAAGAGCTTACTACCTCTGGCTCAGCAAACTCTGAAGAGCTTACTGCCTCTGGCTCAACTACTGGAGATGTACTTTCTTCTTGTATTGTGATAGGATGATTAAGGTCAGTCCCTCTCATTGTGTCATCTGAATTGCCAATATTTTCTGTGCTCATTGACCCAAGTGATTGAGAGTTCAGAAAACAAGAAAACACAAATGAACATATGCTTGGTGATTGAATATATAGCAAAAGAAGAGGGAGTGAAATGAGATCATTCACCACCACTGAAATGAGTTGCACTAGCAGGTTTCCAAACTGATGCGAAGATTAGCGGGTGACCTGCTGCCAACAGCACAGGAAATCCGCTATTTTCTTCTATTTTATACGCTGAGAAATCATATAAAAAATCAGCAAACTGGTCGGAACATAAGGCAACTGAACAGAACCTAGCACCATACAGTCGTTGTTGCCAGCGAGCCAATGTCTCATGCCGTTCAATCCGGTCAATGCCTTCACTTGCAACCACATTGCATATCTGCCACCTCAAATGTCTTTCCCAAATCAGGGAGCTTAAGTTGGTTGCATAGAGCTCTAGAGATTCAAAAAGGTTGAGGTAGTATTTGAATGATGTGGCAAACCGGTAGAAGAAATCGTCAGTGTTATTGTCAGCTTCCTGTTCAACAATTACCATGATATCTGGCTTTAGGTCTTTCAGTTTTGACAACACTTTATCAACTGCTCCTTCAAGTGCAAGCAATTTGTGGAGTTGAAACACCCATCTCACAATTATTATCTCATCCTCGCTTGTTCTTTCAAGTCTCAACACAGACTCTACTATATCAGGTACACTATCAGCAAACAATGCTCTATACTTGAAATCAACCCGAGACCTCTGGGCTACTTCAGTGATCATCCGTCGGTTTTCTTGAAGATAATCATCATTTTTTGACAGTTTTGGTCTAATACTGGTGTACTGGAATGACAAGGGCATGCCATGGTGCGCATGTATGAGGTATTCCTCCAAACTATGCCGCTGCCAGCAGTCTACCAAGCTGGAAATCTCAATAAGGTGGAGCTTATTTTTTTTAACATCTAAGACATCACGAATGGCATAGTCCGTGGACATACAAGCAAACCATTCAAGAGGAGAAGGTTCATAGCTGATCTTCTTTAAATTTGAGGAAGGAAGTAATGGGAAAGGATTTCGAGGATGCACTCCATGGACTCTCCGGGCTAGAGCTTCAGCAAAATACTCGACGACTTTTTTCGTCACTCGGTTGGTTTCCGCAGCTGACAGGGATTCCATATCGCTAAAAAGCTGATCTGCAAATTTCAGGTCACCATCTGCAATTGCCTTAGCACAATCCATCAATTTTATGACAAGAGGAGAGTCCATTCCTGGAATTAGCTGGCAAATGAAGATCTGTGATCTTATATACAAACCCTTTCTTTAGCACCAATTATTAAGATCTATCTCACATTCACTCTCATTTTTTCTACCTCTTTCCTTGTTTCTTCTGTTAATTTTTTGACATTTTCTTTCAACAAAAGTCAATGACTAAGGAGGTCCTATCCTATATCTCCCTGTCATCCTATTTTTTTTGGAAAGTTTTCATTTCACTCCTTCAACAAACTTCTACCCTTAAAACCTCAACAACTGAACCATTCAAAGCAAGAAAATCTAAGTTGCAGCATAACAACATGACAAGTTGATTAATTAAAGAGCTGAGATTTTCCAGCAACAGGTGCCTGACCCTTTATTCCTCAAGATCCAGGCAGCCCCACATGCCTTGCCGATGCATAAAGTGTTGTGTTCGTTCAGCTTGTTTGAATTCGAATAAAGATCATGTGAGGAAGCCATGTGAAGCTAGTTGCAACTCATGAAAGATGTGATGCCATTATGAAATCTGTCATTAGGGCATTAAAAAATTGTCACTAGCTCTAACCTGGATTTCTTATCGAAGCTTCAGATTTTCTTGAGATACTTTACAGCACTGGCGTCACCTGTTTCAAATCAAGAATAAACAGAAAGACAGAAAGAAGGAGGAAGCTATTATCTCTAAATTTATATATCAAGATTCAAGAAATTGGCTTATGATCTGAGATGGACAAGAGAGAGAGCAGTGAATTTTGAAAAAGACGAAACCATATTAATTAGAAAAAGGATATAGTTTCTTTGGACAAGATAAGCACTTCAATCAGTGTTCTGTTCACCACTACACGTGCGTAGTTTTCGTTGAATTTTCTTTTAGTCAATTTCAACTCCATCCCTATATTTTTACAGAACAAATAATTAATCCTTTATTTCCATGTATTTCAGATTTTATTCTCATAATTTCAAATTCGTTAACTACTTGGTATTTTTTTTTACAGTGAACGAATGCATGTCCGGGCGTTGCCGTTAATTTATAAAACAAACATATTTAATAGGTTATAATTATAAACTAATATTAAATAAATAATAGAAATTAAATATATAATAGAGCTAATATTTTATCACGGAAAAAAAATTATGCTGGTAATAAAAAATTTAAAGATTGAAGAAAATAATTTGTAGTAATCTATAGTATTTTGTAAGGAAAAATACAATATTTTCTCCACATGATTTTGTTTTTCTGTTAATAAAAAGTAAAAAAAATTACAAAGATAAATTCTCTAACAACTTAATATAAAAAAAAACCAACAAAGATAATTTTGAAAGGAAAAAAACCCATAAGAAAAAATATTATAGCAATTGACAATGTTTTATGAGGAAAACTACAATGTTTTTCCCAATAAAATAAAATAAAAACTATTTAGAAAAATACTGAATCAATCCACTATATTTTATGAGAAAAACTATAATGCTTTCCCTATATGATTTAGCTTTATTATAATTATAATTCTTAACCAACTTGATATTCAAAAAAAAAATTGACAAAGATAATTTTGAAAAAAAATCATAAAAAAATAATATGGAAAAACATTGCAATAATTCACAATGTTTTAAAAAACATTACTAAGCTAAATTCTTAATTAGCTCAATATTAAAAAAATCAAATCGACAGAGATAATTTTAGAAAAAAATAACAAAAAATAACACCAAAAAAAAGAAAGGGAAACCATGTTAGAAACACTTTAGCAATTCACAATATTTTGTGATGAAAGCTATTACACTTCCTCACATGATTTAGTATTATTTGTAATGACTTGCAATTGTAATTATCAACCAGCTCAATATTAAAAAAATCACAATATTTTGTGATGAAAGCTATTACACTTCCTCACATGATTTAGTATTATTTGTAATGACTTGCAATTGTAAATCTCAACCAGTTTAATATTAAAAAAATAAAATTGACAAAGATAATTTGAAAAAAATCATAAAAAAAACCATGTGGAGATTTACTGTAACAATCCACAATGTTTTGTGAAAAAAGTTACAGAGCTTTCCCTATATGATTAAACTTTATTACAAAGTTAAATTATAACCGACTCAATATTTAAAAAATAAAATTGATAAAGATAATTTTGAAAAATAATTAAAAAAAAACTGGAAAAAAACCAAGGGAGGAAAAACTGTATCAATCCATAGTGTTTTGTGAGAAAAAACTTGTATTTACTTGTAATTGCAATTTCTAACCAGCTCAATATTTAAAAAATAAAATTAACAAAGATAATTTTAGGAAAAAACACAACAAAACAGAAAAAAAACCGTGTGGGAAAAAATATTGTAGCAATCCACAGTAATTTACGAGGAAAGTTACAGTGCATTCCTCACATATTATAACTATAATTTTTAACTAAATCAATATTAAAATATAAAAATAAAAAAAAAAGATAATTTTAGAGAAAATCATAAAACAAAATACGGAGAAACACTATACTAATCAACAATTTTTTACAGAAAAAAAATTAGAAAACTAAATTTTCAGTCAGTTCAATATAAAAAAATAAAATAGAAAAACTATGTAGGAAAACACCATAGCAATGCATAGTATTTTAAAAAAAATTACAAAGCAAAATTTTAACCAGTTCCATATTTAAAAATTAAAATCAACAAAAATAATTTTGGAAAAAAAATAAGAGGCAAGTAGGAGAAAAAACAGGAAAGTAATTTTGAAAAAAAAATAAATGAAAAAACAGGAAAGTTGGAAAAACAAAAAGAAAAGGTGCATAAAAAAAATGAAAAAAAGAAGAAGAGAAATGCACTATGTATTACTATTATAATCCATATTGAAGTTAAATTCTAACCAACTCAATATTAAAAAAATAAAATCAACAAAGATAATTTTAAAAAAAAATATTAGAAAAAAAAACACAAAAGAAACTGTAAAAAAACCATGTGAGGAAAAACTGTATCAATTCATAGTATTTTATGAGGAAAAAAATTGTAATTATAATTTTTAACCAGCTCAATATTTAAAAAATAAAATTAACAAAGATAATTTTAGGGAAAAACATAACAAAACAGAAAAAACCTATGTGAAAAAAAATATTGTAGCAATCCACAGTAATTTGTAAAGAAAGTTATAGTGATTTCCTCATAACTGTAACTGTAATTTTTAACAATTTTAATATTAAAAAATAAAATAAAAAAAGATAATTTCAGAGAAAAATATAAAGAAACAAAAAAACACACGTGGAGAAATATTGTAGCAATCAAAAATATTTTAAAGAAAAAATTACAAAACTAAATTATTAATTAGCTCAATATAAAAAAAATAAAATTGACAAGTATATTTTGAAAAATAAAAAAATAAAATTGAAAAATTATGTGGAAAAACACAGTTGCAATCCAGAATATTTTTTAAAAAAAAATTACAAAGCAAAATTTAACTAGTTCAATATTTAAAAAATAAAAAGAAAGAAAAGACAGTTGAAAAAAAAAAGGAAAGTAATTTTGGAAAAAAAAATAAAAAACTACAGGGAAAAAAAATAAAAAAAAGTGGAAAGTTGGGGGAAAAAATGAAAAAGTGCAAAAAAAACTAAGAAAAAAAAAGGAATACAGTGTGGATTACTATTGTAATCTACAGTTGCATGAGTCTATATGAACAGTAATATCACCACATGATTTAGTTTTTTTTGTTAATGTCTAGCATGCATGTTTATAAAAAGAAGAAGTTGAGAAGAGCAATTGATTTTTTTAAATGAAAATATATATATATATATATATATATATATATTATTGTTAGATTGAACTAAAATTTTACTAAAATGTTTATGCATCATGTTTTCTATTAGAATTAACTAGATCATTGACTTATATTAGTGATACGGATCGAATCAAATATTGTTTCAACTTGAAATAAAAATGTTCAGACATTGTTAATGTTTTTTCTAACAAAAAATAAAATAAAATAATATAAAGGTTGATTTGATATAACTTGCTAAACTCAGTGGGTATAATGACAACTCGAACAACTAGTAAAAATATAGTTTTATTAAATAAAAATTCAAGACAATATTTTTTTAAAATGTATATATTGAAATGACAACATATTAGATTGGCTGGGACAACTCATATTAACTTGTCAAATTTACAACCATAGTCATAACACCATGATAACTTCACAAAAACAAATTTAAATAAATTGTAAAATATAATTTTTAATTAACCTAATATTGAAGAATGTATTAAGAAAATTTCATAATTAACATGAGTTAACTTATCAAACTAGTGACTCAAGTCATGAAATCAGAATAACCTTATAGAAAAAAAATAAAAAAAATAAATTATGAAACTTAATTCATGATCAACCAAATACTAAATAATAAATTTTATTAAAAATAAAATAAAAAGGATATAATTAACAATTGATTCAACTCGGGTTAACATGCTAAACTCGTGGCCTTGATTACAAGACTAAAATAATCTCATAGAAAAAAAAAAAAACAATCCGAGTTAACTCGAGTTAACTTGTCAAATCTGTGATCTAGGTCATGAAGTTGAGATAACTCAATGAAAAACAAATCAAAATAAATTATGAAGCACAATTTTTAATCAATCTTATGTTAAAGGATGAAATTGAAGAAAAACTTGTTAAAAAAAGAAGATAAAAAGATAATTTGAGTCAATTTAGGTTAACCTATAAAATTAGTGACTCGGGTCATGAAACCAAGATAACCTCAAAGAAAGTAAATAAAAAATAAATTATAAAACTAAATTCTCAAGCAACTCAATGTTAAAGGACAAAATTTAAAAAGAAATTAAATTTAAAAATAATATAAAAAAATGATCGCGTCAACACAGGTTAACATGTTAAATTCGTAACCTAGATCATAACACTAGGATAACTTCATATAAAATAACCCGAGACAACTCGGGTTAACTTGTCGAACCCGTGATCTAGGTCATAAAAATAAAATAATCCCATAGAAAATAAACCGAAATAAATTATAAAGCACAAATCTCAATTAACCTAATATTGAAGGATGAAAATAAAAAAAAAATTAAAACAAAAAACCAAAATACCTGTATCGAGTTAACCTAGGTTAACCCACTAAACCTGTAACTTGGGTCATAAGACATGAATAACCTCATAGAAAATAGCTCAAAACAAATTGTGGAGCCTAATTCATGATCAATAAAACATCGAATGATGAAATTAAAAAAAAATCAATGAATAAAAAAAAGGAAAAAAAATGAGCCAACCATATTAACTCGTCAATTCTACGATTTGATTCATCAGGCTAATATGACCTTATATAAAGAAAATTGAAATAAATTATGATGCTTAATCTACAACAAACCAAATATTATAGAATGAAATTGAAAAAAAAATATTATTAAAATATTGAATAGTGCTTTGAGAGACAGCTTACAATAAAAACACCATCTCTTTTAATGTTTTGTTACTTTGTCATAACCTATTACGGTTATATTACGGTTATTTTCATGTTCAAATTCAAAGTAGAAGATGTTGTTTTAATTTTTTTTAATTAATTTTTTATTTTCTTCTTTATTTTCCCTAGCAAGTTTCGGGTTATTTCTTCCTATAGATTAAGACAATTTAACTATTATAAAAACAATTGGTGTGCTATTTTTCAAGTTAGTTTTCTAAATTATTCGCTTTCAGATATATATTATAGTAACTAGTAGATGCTTATATGACAAGTGCAGGTTGTGACACTGTGACATCGATCAGGACTCCCCAAGACTTGAGCATAAAGGTGATATATTAAGTTTCTGTTTGTTTATAGAAAAGTTATTTTTTTTAAGTAAATTCCAGAAAAAATAAATTTCTAGAAAGTGAATTATTTTTCGATGTTTAGTAGTGTTATGGAAAATGAATTGAAAAATACTTTCCAGTGTTTGGTTATATTAAGGAAAATGAACTAGAAAATAATTTATTAATGTTTTATTTTTCTCAAGTTTATTAAAATAATAAGGAACAAATCTTACAAATTAAAAAGTTGAATAAGAATGAAATTGAAAAAAAATATAATTTCATAAATTATCTCAAATAAAATAAATAATAATCAAAATAATAAAGATCAAATCTATAAAAAAAAAGATGAAGAAATTAAAATAATAATAATTAACATTTCATAAAGTATTTCAAATAAAATAAGTAACAATAAAAAGAACGAGGATCAAATTTGATAGGTAAAAAATTTCAATAAAAAAATAATATGAGAAAAGCAAATAACAATTATAAAAATAAGGACCAAAGTTAATATAAAAATAAAATTTTAAGAAATAAAATTGAAAATTAAATATTCAAAACAAAATATATATAGCAATCAAAAGTTTGAGGATCAAATTTGATATATTCAGCAAATAATGACATTCAATGTCCGGAAAATGTTTTCTGTCTAAATGTTACAGGAAAACACTTTCCTGAAAACCAAGTTAATTTTTTTTTTACTGGAAAGTGTTTTCCGTTGACCAACTTTTCTAACAACAAACAAACACAAGAAAGTTTGGAAAGTGATTTTCCGGAAACTACTTTTTAAAAAACAACACAAAAAAGTTTGAAAAGTGATTTTTCGGAAAACACTTTTTGAAAAACAAATACAGTAAAAAAGAAAAACACTTTCATGAAAACGAATTCAAATTTTTCTTTGATTGAAAAGTGTTTTCTGTTTATCAGAAAATATTTTTCGTTGACTGAAAAGTGTTTTTTGTTGACCAGAAAGTGTTTTCCATTGACTAACTTTTCTAATAACAAACAAACATAAGAAAGTTTAGAAAGTAATTTTCCAAAAATAACTTTTTAGAAAACAAATATGGCTTAAAAAAAATTCATTACCTAATAATCAGAAGAAACTAGAAATCTTATAGATTCAAAGATTTATATAAAAGGTTAGTTATTATTATTACATCCTTTTATTATGACCTTTACTTCAATTTTCTTCTTCGGATGTTGTAATATTTTCAACAAAAGCAACATTTGTTTCCTAGCTATTCAATGCATGAAAGCTCGAATTTGATCCACGGAATATGATTTTCTTCTTCGGATATACTCTTCTAACAAAGTGATTCCAGGAGAAGAAACCGGTTGAAACTTGGAAATTTTGTGTTTTTTTAATAATATAGGATCCCATAAAATTCTCTCCCTCACTCTGTATATTAAAATGAGCATCAGGTATTGGGTTTTTAAATATTATTAGTTGTTCTATAAATATTATTATTTGTATTATACATATTAATATTTTTATTATAATTAATCAATTTGAAAAATTATTATTATTATTATTATTAAATTAAAAAAATACTATTATTACTATTGAAGAAAAACCATCATTTTTTTAAAGATAAAAAAATATAATTTAAAGTATTCATCTAAAAAATATTATTATTTTTATTATAATTCTAAGTTTTAATATAAAAAATATTATAATTTATGTTATAAATATTATTGGTTTCTTAATATAATAATTTGTGTTATAAATGTTATTGTTTTTAATATAATTCTAAATATTCATATAAAAATTATTATTATTATTCTTATAATTTTAAATATTCAGATAAAAATATAATTATTTGTGTTATAAATATTCTTGGGTTTCTAAGTATAATTATTGGTGTTATAAATATTATTATTTTTATTAGAATTCAATGTATTAATATAAAAAAAATAATATTATATGTGATATAAATATTATTATTTTTATTATAATACTATTTTTCATAGTAATACTTTAAATTATAATAAAAATTAAAATATTTAAATTCTTCATCAAGACTCAATAAAATTGGATCATGCAAGATAAGTTGAAGTTACGATGTCAGATCCCAGACAATCGGGTCTTGCCTCAGACTCGAAATAATCATGCTCTTCCTGGCTCATCCCAAGCCACCCTCATAACTATGTGGCGTTAGGTTTTGTTCATGAGGCAGGCGCTACCTGGCTCACCTAAGTATTCTCAAGCACAACATGACGCTTGGGTCTGATTACTAGAGAAGGGTCGTCCTAGCACCACATGGCGCTAGGACAGATCAAGCATCATGTGTCTGTCTTTTATTTTATAATATTATTATTTATAATAAAAATAATATTATTTATATTATAATTATTTTTATTTTTATTATGATTAAAAGTATTACTATATGTTATAATATTAAAAACCAAACTTAGATTAATATACCAAGTCAATCATGCGATAGGCGGCACTCAAGACTGCATCGCGCAAGGACTCGGCATCCCAAGCATCAACTATCCTTGTATGGGCGACATCAACATCAGGTGCTCATTCCCCATGATCTGTAGTTCCACCAAAACTTGTACTGATTATTTTATTTTCTCCTCGAGCATCCTTTTAAAGCTGAATGCATCAAAGTAAAAAGACAATCTCACTCCTTTACTGTTACCCTTATAACTTTTTATGGCAAGGACAGGACTTTTGTTATACTGTTTCGATATATAGTGCTCTAAATTTAGATAAAAAAAAAAAAAAGGCACTTATCCCTTTTAATATAATGTGTAATATGCTACTTCTGAACAATATATATTATGTAACCTAAATAGATACCCTGAGCTTCCCACTTGATAAAAACAGTCCTGTCGGATAAATTCATTTACTTAATAAATATGGCTATGATGCATGATGCATCTCTCTCCCCACGAAGTGAAAAGAAATTCTAAATTGTCTTGGCATTCAACTACTACCCTTGAAGTTGAAAGTGAGCCTTTCCTGTTTTTTCTAGAAAAAAAAAGTAATAAATCAGAGTCAACCTCATATGATGTCAGAATCCGATCCATATTATAAAGTAGGTCCCAAATTTCCTGACTTCTTTCTCCGCCTTCCCCATTGTTAACGAGGCATCTAACTAGCAATCCAAGATGATCGGGTTCATCTTCGGTTCCGTAACTCATACGAGCGGCCAAAGAAATTGTGGCCTATACCCACTGCTTACACGTACAATCCTCTTCCGCCCAATCTTCCTCTTTATTTACTTCTTTCTTGACTTTTCTTCACTTGCCACAATAAATTACTGATTCCAGACACCTTCTTCAGCCCATCAGACAAGTCGTCTTAACTTGTCGTGGCACAAATTTTGCAATCATGTGGTTCTTGCAATAAGATCCGAGGATCATGAAACAAGCACTCCATATAACAATTTGCTTTTCTAGGCAGGACAAGAAACACGATTAGAAAAGAAACTAGAGCAGTTATCCAGATAGGAAAAGTTATGCTTCAGAAATATCCTATTATTTAGACCAGAAGTAGTGCGTTAGAAATATTGATTGTAGCATGAATCTTTTGCCCTATCCATAAGTCATTACCCCCACTTCTTCCATATATATTCTATATATTCATCTACTGGATGCCTCTGCTTCCAAGCTAACCTCGCATTCATCAAATACCCCCATTTTCTTCTGCTGTTCTCAACCTGAATCGCTAACACGGGAAACACAGCTATAACCACAACCCCCTCTTACCATTAACCAAGCATCCCAAAACCCAGAAAACCAATCTCTGAATCTTTATACTATAGCCCCAGAAATGTTGCAGCCACCTCTTCAACTATTAGGTCCTTCACAGACACCGCCTTCTTCTCCTTTCATCGACCTTGAATCCCAAGTACCAGGGACACAGGGACAAACCTCTCTTACCCTTAACCAAGAAATTGATCAAATCCTAGAAACGCAACCATTACATCTCACATCCATCAATTCAGAAATACTGTTGCAAATATCACAAATACAGGAGCCTCAGCCTCATTCTGCTATGGAAACAGAGCTACTGCATTTACCACCTCCAACACAACAGACACCTTCCCTTGACATCAGCACACAACAAATCAATATGGTCATTGTTAAGCAGATCAGTCTGGAATGGCCTAACATAATCATGGCATTCTGTTTTGACGCAGCAATTCAGATAGCTCTCCAGTACGAAAAAACTCAGCAGTCCAGGCTCCCTGTTTCCTTCTACTTGCGTTCTCTTTCCTTACTACTCACTTTTGCTTCCCTTTTTGCTTCACAGTTAATTAGCGAAAAGTTTCCAGACATATCCAAAGTATTGGAGAAAGTTGCAATATTCCTAGCTACCTTTGCATTTTTCACCACTATTGCAACTCCACTAGCCCTGGCCCTCAACTGAAATGCTAGTATAATGTTGTCTTGTATTCACAAAATCTGATTAGAAGGTGGTGCTGTAGTATGTTTTTTTTCTTTGTACTTGAAAAGTATTAAGTTAATATTTTTAATTTTTTTTTATAATTCTAATGTGTTGATATTAAAATAAAAAAAATCTGTTTGGTGATTAAATTTTTTGATTAGTCTTAATCATTGTCCGGTGATTAATTCTTTACCGGAATACAGTTGATTAATTGAATTGTGAGACCATATACTTGCACTCTCCGGTTCAAGAAAAATAAATTCAATTTACTTCCAATAACTCTGCCTGCCTTTTACAATATTAACCGTTCTTGAAAATCAATGCCTAGCATTTTTCTATTTCACTTATGTTTCTATTTCAAAACATTGAATTGATGAATGCGGATTTTACTATCCTGCTAAAAAAATTAAGTGTTGTCAAAGGAGTAACTAAATGTTTTTAGATGAGATATGTGAGGCACATATACATACATACATATGTATGTATTTGAATGCTTTAATTAGTATAATTAGAGGGTAATACTTGAATTGAGAAAAATCAATTGGGTCCATGAAAGTATTCAAATATTTTCAATTATATTCCTATGTTTATTTATCAATTATTCTTTAAGAGGAGATTCGGTTTAAGTTAACGCCACTTGAGCAGCTCAAGGCTTTCATTTAACAAAAAATTTTAAGAATAAATAAAGTTTATTTACGAATTATTCTTTATAAAATAAGAATTTCTCAAGGTCTCCATTCATTTTAAGTTGGCTCTGATTAACGGTGATAATTTTAGACAATAAGAATATGATTAAGGGTTCCTAAGAAACCTAAAAAAAAAAATTAACAGTGACAACACAATTGAAATAATTCAAGAAAAACATTAACAAAAATTCACCAAGCAAGCTCAATTTATTAGCAGTTTTCCCATTAAAAAGCAAAGACATTGAGGATATAAGTGACAAAATGTGGTAAGCTACACAAACTTATTGGCAATCAAATTAGTTGTATGTTATTAAAATCAACACATATCAAATCATATATATATATATATAAAGTCATCAAACAGGATGCTATAATTTCTATTTCCCTAAGTATAAATTGTTTGCGATATATTCCAAACCATGATCAATAAACACTTCATAATTATAAGTATAAATTTAATATTTGTTAGTCAAATGTGAATAAATAGTGATGGATGAGATAAGATTTAGTTAAAACTAGACTATTTATTAACATTACATCGTGGGTCAGGTTAAAAAAAATTTGAATATAAAAAAAATATTTAGATGTTACTAATATTTTTTTTTAATAAAAAAATTTAAATTATATGAGAGTTGATCCAATATAATCTGATTGACCTTGTGAGTTTAAAACCAACCAATAAAAACATAGTTTGATAAAAAATAATTTCAAAATGAAAACTTTTTTTAATATTATTAAAATAATAATATATTAGATTGACTAGAGTTAACCTAAGTTAATATGTCAAATATGTGACCCAATTTTATGAGTTATGATAACCTTATAAAAAACAAATTAAAATAAATTATAAAGTCTAATTCTTAATCAACCAAATGTTAAAGGATGAAATTGAAAAAAAAAATCAATTAAAAAAGGACCTAAAAAACAACTCAAGTTATCTTGTCAAACTTTCAACCTAAGTCATAAAACTAATATAACCTAATGAAAAATAAAGCAAAGTAAATAATGTGTTCTAATCCTCAATCAACTCAATGTTGAAGGATAAAATTAAAAAAAAATTAATTAAAAAAATAATATAAAAAATGACCCGAGTCAATGCGTCAAATTCATAACCTGAGTTATCAGATCGAGATAACTTCATAGAAAAAAATAAAAAATAGCCTGACTTAACTCAGGTTAATCTATCAAATTCATGACTTTGATCATAAAACTAAGATAACCACATAGAGAGCAAATCAAAATAAATTATAAAATTTAATTTTTAATCGCCCTTATCAAACTCAATGTTGAATGATAAAATTTATAAAAAATTTAATTAAAAAAATGACATAAAAAATTCAGGTCAACCAAAGCTAACTTGTTAGGCACCATTCTCATATCATGAAGTCGGAATAACTTAACAAAAAACAAATTGAAACAAATCATAAAGTTGGAATAACTTAAAAAAACAAATAAGAACAAATCATGAAACTTAATTTTCAATCAAACACAATAGTAAATAATAAAATAAAATAAAAAATCAATAGAAAAAAATTGAGTCCATTAGGTTAAGTCGTGACCCAGGTAATGAGACATGAACAACTCAATAAGAAGCAAATCCAATGTTGAAAGACTTATGACTTTGGTCATGAAACCAAAATAAACTCATAAAAAAATAAATAAATAACCCAATTTAACCGGATTAAAATGTCAAAACTCGTAACTTTGATCATGAGACCAAAATATTCTTATTGAAAGCAAATCAAAATATATTGTGAAGCTTAAGTCTCAACTAGTCCAGTATTGAATAATGAAATTAAAAAGAAAAATTCAATTAATAAAATAATATAAAAAATTATTCGGGTCAACTTGGGTTAACCATTAAGCACTATTCTCATGTCATGAAGGCAAAATAACATAGTAGAAAGTAAACAAAACAAATCATGAAGTCCAATTCTCAATCAACACAATATTAAAAGAGAAAATAGAAAAAAAAAAGGTTAATTAGGAAAAAAGAAAAAAAGAGTTAATTGAGTTAATCTTCCAAAAAAGAGAAAAAAGAGTTAATTGAGTTAATCTTCCACACCCGCAATCCGTGACACCCGCAATCCGTGACATGAGAGTATGATAACTTAATAAAAATAAATTTTGACATGGGAGTATGATAACTTAATAAAAATAAATTTACTATTAAATAAAAAAAATTAAAAAAAAAAGAAAAAATCAAAGCATTATTCTAGTGATTTTGGAGAAAAGATATAATAAAATCTTCTTTTCTTTTAGTTTATAGTTAATATAAAGATATAACATTATTCAAAGAGAAGAATTCTTACTACCAATTTTTTAATGTTTTTTAATAAAAAAATCTGTATCCATTTTTAATGCTTTATATCTATATTTTCATCTAAATTATACATTTTTATGTGTGTGTATTAAAAAAGCAAAACGATGTCAATTTACGTAGAGCTTAACTCCTTTTAGTATTGTAATGAAAATTTTAAATGATACCGAGGAAAGATTGAATCAAATAGTTTGTGTTCAGAAGAAGCATAATGTTTTGTAGGATTGAAGGCCAATAAATAGTTTGTGTTATATATATATACATATATATGAATATGAAGGGTCTGTTTTCCCTTCAAGAAGGACGTTTGTAATATATATTTGCTGTAGGTAGATGCACATCTCTATTTTTTTATGGTATTGCCAATGTTGTAACCGGAGTTTTGGTATATTTTTGCTAAGAAATAAACTATAAAAATTATTTTTTAAATCATAACATATACAAACGGTTCTATTTTGTTAATTTTTTTAATGTGTTATCACCAATAATATATTTTATAAAAATATGCTAAAAAAGAAAAACCCAAATTTATTCATGACAAATTGTATGCCAGGTTTTCAGAATTGACATGTCATTACTCATGACCATATAGGCGCACCCATTAGATGAGCACCGAAGAACCGAAGGAGGGACAGGAGGCAAGAATCTGGCCGACAAAAGAGAGGGAATGGCAATATCTGTAATCCTTCAATATTCCTACAAAACAATGGGCTCCTTCTGGACAATATATTATGTAACCTAAATAGATACCCACAACTTCCCATAGATCTGTCGGATAAATTCCATTACTTAATAGATATGGCTTCGATACATGATACATCTCTCTCCCATGAAGTGAAAAGAAATCCTAAATTTTATTGGCATTCAACAACTACCCTTGAATTTACTTGAAAGTGAGCCTTTGCTGTCTTTTCTCTGCAGCCCATAACTTTAATAAAGCCTTTTTCGGGCACTGAGAGTGTTGGTCTGGAGATAGGAGAGACTTATTTTTTTGTTGTTGTTTTCATGTATATGTTTATCATTTTCATAGTATTTTATATATTTATTAAATTTATAAAATATTTAATAGATTGTAAAATTAGTTATGATATATACTAGCTGCCCGAACACTAACATAGATAAAAAACATAAAGCCTTTTTCGGATAAATTCAATTACTTGACACCTTTTTTTCAATCCGATTCATATCATGAAGCAGGTCCCAACTTTCCTGACATCTTTCCCACCTTCTGCGTTGTTAACGAGGCATCTAACTAGCAATCCAAGGTGATCCGGTTGATCTTCGGTTCCATAACTCAAAGACAAGAGAGGCCGAAGAAATTGTTGAGAAGGTGCGGCCTCTACCCCCTACTTACACGAACAATCCTCTTCCGGCCAGTCTTCCTCTTTATTTATTTCTTTCTTGACTTTTCTTCATTTGCCATGGCACAAATTTTCAAGTAAGCAAATTGTTGATTCCGTACAGCTTCTTCAGCCCTTTAGACAAGTCGTCTTAAATTGTCGCAGCACAAATTTTGCAATCATGTGGTTCTTCCAGGAAGAGCCGAGGATCATGAAACAAGCATTTTCATATTACAATTCGGGTTATTATTAATTTTTAGATGATAATTTTTTTATTTAATTAAGATAATAATATATTAAATTGACTTTGATCAATTCGGGTTAGTATGTGAAATATGTAACCCGAGTTATGAGATTATGATAATTTTAGAGAAAACAAATTAAAATAAATTATAAAGTTTAATTCCTAATCAACTTAATATTAAATGATAAAATTAAAAAAAAATCAATTAAAAAATCTAAAAAAATAATCAGAGTTAACCTATTAAACCTTCGACTCGAGTTATAAGAACGCGATAAGCTCACGAAAATCAAATTATAAATTTCAATTCCCAATCAACTCAATGATGAGGTTGAGATTAAAAAAATAAAAAAAACTTGAGTTAATCCTCGAAACTCATGACCCGAGTCATTAAATTAAGATAATTTCATAGAAAAAAATAAAAAAATAACCTAATTTAACCCGTGTTAACTTACCAAATTCTCAACTTTGGTCATGAAATTTAGATAATCACATAAAGAGCAAATCAAAATAAATTGTGAAACTTAATTTTCAATCGCTCATATGGAACCCAATATTAAACGATGAAATTTGTAAGAATTTTCATTAAAAAAATATTAGAAAAAATGAGTCAAGTCATCTTGATTAACTCGTTAAACACTATTCTCGGGTTATGAGGCTGGAATAACCTAATAAAAAACAAACCAAAACAAATCATGAAACTTAATTTCCAGTCAAACATAATATTAATTGATGTAATTGGGAAAAAAGTCAATTAAAAAAAATAAGTCAATTAGGTTAACCCGCTAAACCTGCGGTCTAAGTCATGAGATGAGGACAACCTCATAAAAAACAAATTCAATGTTGAAAAACTCGTGACTCAGGTTACGAGACCAGGATAACCTCGTAGAAAAAAAGATAACCTGATTTAACCATGGTTAAAATGTCAAAATCCATGACTTTCGATCTTGAGACCAAGATATCACCATGGAAACAAATCAAAATATACTATGAAATTTAATCATAATTGAACCTAGTATTGAATGATGAAATTAAAAAGAAAATTTTAATTAATAAAATTACATAAAAAAATGTCTCAAAATCATGAAATATTTTTCAATTATAAAATTGAAATAACATAATAGAAAATTAACAAAATAAACCATAATTATTAAATTCTTGACTTTGATCATGAAATTGAGATAGTTTCATAGAGAACAAATTAAAATAAATTATGAAGCTTAATTTTTAATCGCTCATATCGAATCCAATATTAAATGATGAAATTTGTAAGAATTTTCATTAAAACAAATGACACAAAAAATAAATCAAGCCAACTTGGTCAATTCATTAAGCATTATTCTCGATCATGAGGTCGAAATAACCTAATAAAAAACAAATCAAAACAAATCATGAAATTTAATTCTCGATCAAACACAATATTAAATAATGAAATTAAAAAAAAATATTAAAAAATAAATAAATTAGGTTAATCTGCTAAATCTGCAACTTAGCTCATGAAATAAGGATAACCTAAAAAAAAAAATTGAATATTGAATGACTCGTGACCTAAATCATGACATTAAGATAACCTTATAGAAAAAAAAAAACAAGTTGATTTATCCATAGTTAAAATATTACAACCCGTGATTTTGATCTTGAAATCAAGATATCGTCATGAAAAATAAATAAAAATGTATTATAAAATTTAATTTTTAATTAAATAAAATTATATAAAAAATATCTCAAAATCATGAAATATTTTTGAATTATAAAACTGAAATAACATAATAGAAAATTAACAAAATAAACCATAAAATCTAAAGATAAAATTGAAAAGGTAAACAAAGAAACGGATTCAACACCGAAGCTCGGTGTTTTCTCACACAACTGTCAGCAGCATTTTAGTTCTTTGACGGCGACTGACCAGATGTGACAGCAGGTGCATTGCATCCTTTGGTTCCACACGCTTTGTCAGCACAGCCTCGAGTGTCTGGTAAAACTCTGCAGGGAGAGGACCGGGAATATGCCTTGCTTGCTTAGGAATGGGAGCATCATTCTCCATAATTTCGCATCCATGGCCATCAGCAACGCCCCAAGGATCCCGCTCTCTGTTCAATTAATTTTCTTAGTAGTTGAAGTGATATAAAATACATAATAGAACTTGACATTTTTTTTACTAAGCGCTTTAATATAAGTTTATAATTAAAAATCAAAATAGTTTAATAATAAAAGTATCCCATTGATATTTTAAATACAAACTTGATATAATAATGATGATGAAATACTTGATAATAATATATTTAAAATTTGCTCTTATACTAATAATAATATATTTAAAAAAAGCTAATGATGATGAAATTCATGACTCATCCTTGTCCGACAATATTGGATCTTCACAAAAGAAAATTCATGGAAGCCCCCGCTAAATCTTTTTATAAAACTTTATGTCATATTTCCAATCTAGTAGATATTTAATTTTAATTAATATTAATTAAAATAAATAATTTTTTTCATGTTATTTAACCAAATATTAAATTAGAAAGCCAATAAGTTTTTTTTTCTCATTAAATTTTATTCAATCACTTTTCACTTGTATGCTTGTTTTTATTGTTATTTAATTAAATAAAAAAATTGATTTTAAACACAACTAATTTTATAAGCTCTATTATGAGATTAAATGTCTTGATCTATATCTATTTTGTAATTTTTCAATTTAATTTTTAATTATCTTGAATTTATATTTTCTTGTGTTTTTATATAAAAAGATTATTCTTGATTTATTTAGTTAAATGCAAATATCAATTTTTTGATTTATAATTATAATTTTTTTAAAAAATACATTAAAAACAATTATACATTTCTATTTTTACATTAAAAAAAATTGATTAGATGGAAGCGTATAGCTAGTATAAACTAATTGTTATACACTTGTTAACTTGGCTTGTTGCCTGTGGATCATTTAGGATTCCAAAATGTTCTCACCAATTCTTTTTTAACATGGGTTATACATCTGCAGTGCATATTATAAACTAATAGCTACACAATGTTTGCTTGACATGGCTTGTCATACGGATCTTGTAGGATCCGATATACCTATCTTATTCAAGCTTTTCTATATAACACGTTTTCATATTGCACATGAAAATCAACCACATGACTTTGAAGGATCCATTTACACAGGTCACAACTTTTCCTCGTGAGCAAGGCGATGGGGTCCCATGTAGTTTTTCTTAAATCGCCGTGGGACATTGTCCGGATAGTGTCTCGGATACCAAGATTGGAGCATGAGTCTTTTATCCTATCCATTTTCCTAAGCCATTGCCCCTTCCATCTATATGTGTGTGTGTATTTATATGAATATGTATTTATATTCAGCCACTAGTGTATCTGCTTCCAAGCTAACCTCGCATTCATCAAATACCCATCTTCTTCTCCTGTTCTCAACCTCGAATCGCAAACACAGCTATAACCAAAACCCGCTCTTACCAGTAACCAAGCATCCCAAAACCCAGAAAACCAATCTCTGAATCTTTATACCATAGTCCCAGAAATGCTGCAGCCACCTCTTCAACTATCAGGTCCATCACAGACACCGCCTTCTTCTCCTTTCATCGACCTTGAATCCCAATTACCAGAGACACAGGCACAAACCTCTCTTACCCTTAACCAGGAAATATCTCAAATCCCAGAAACGCAACCATTACATCTCACAGCCATCAATTCAGAAATACTGTTGCAATTAGCACAAATACAGGCGCCTCAGCCTCATTCTGCTATGGAAACAGAGCTACTACATTTCCCACCTCCACCACAACAGACACCTTCCCTTGACGTCAACACACAACAAATCAATATGGTCATTGTTAAGCAGATCAGTCTAGAGTGGCCTAACATAATCATGGCATTCTGTTTTGACGCAGCAATTCAGATAGCTCTCCAGTACGAAAAAACTCAGCAGTCCAAGCTCCCTGTTTCCTTCTACTTGCGTTCTCTTTCCATACTATTCACTTTTGCCTCCCTTTTTGCTTCACAGTTAATTAGCAAAAAGTTTCCAGACATATCCAAAGTATTGGAGAAAGTTGCAATATTTCTTGCTACCTTTGCATTTTTCACCACCATTGCAACTCCATTAGCCCTGACCCTCAACTGAAATGCAAGTACAATGTTGTCTTGTATTCACAAAATCTGCTTTGGAGGAGAAGGTTGTCCCTTGTGACTGTTGCTTAATAGGAGAAATTTAAGATAAAGTAATAAGTCTCCTAGTTATTCTATTAAGATTGTGTGTTGTTGTAGCTTGGAGAGTTCGGTGATTAAATTCCTTTATTAATCATTGTACATTGATTAATTCTCTACAAGGAATACAGTTGATTGATTTACAACATGGGATCATATGTGCATAGTGTGCTAGGTGTTTGAGTGAATTGTGAGACCATATACTTGCACTCTCCAGTCCAAGAAAAATGTTGTGCTTTTCTAGTCGATGATCAACAAATGATATCTTTCGACAACGTGCCTTTAATAATAAATATTTTTATATGAATAAAATAAATATTACATCGGATAAAAGGCATATTCACTGATAGAATCAACAAAATATCAAGCATTTTTTTGCTTCAAATTAAAGCTTTCTTGATCGGAGTTTGGGGCAGAGTAGGATACCACGTACTGCCCTCGCAGTCATCAAAGACCCCACCTTCTTCTCTTTCCCTCGGCCTTGAATCCCAATTACCAGAAACACCGGCACAACCCTCTCTTATCCTAACCAAGAAATATCTCCAAACCCAGAAACACAACCATTACATTACGCATCCATTAATTTAGAAATACTGTTGCAAATAGCACAAACGCAAGCGCATCAACAGCCTCATTCTGCTATGGAAACAGAGCTACTGTATTTATCATCAATACACAAAAAATCAATACGGTCATTCTTACGCAAACCATTCTAGAATGGCCTGTCCAATGCACACGATGATCATGACATTCTGTTTCGAGGCAGCAATTCAGATATCTCTCCAACATGGGAAGAAAAAAAGAAAAAAAAACTCAACAGCCCAAGCTCCGTATTTCCTCCTCCTTCGTTATTTTTCCATTCTACTTATCTTTACTTCCTAGCCCCTTTCTATAGATAGGCTACCACGCCTTTACTAATATTCTAATATCTAATGGAAGGCCCTTCTTTCGTGAAGTCGACGTTTCGCGCTTCTTACTTTAGAAAGATTGCAGGGGCGCTAACGGCGACCGGAACCGCTGGCTCCGCCCTACCCATTTATTCGTCTCTTTTTTCAAATGGATATCTAGGGCTCTCTCGTGTTCGTAGATTAGCCCAAAGTTTCATAACACACACGCATATTATGAATTTTAAAGCAAGTTAACAAACAAATCAAAATAGTATATCCATGAATGAAAGTTAACAAAATTATAAATATAATAGAATCATGTTGAAAATTAATTTATAAATTTTAATAGAGCTTTTATGAATAATTTGTTATTAGTATTATTATTTTTAAATTAAATACATAACAATTGAAAAAAAATATTAAATTTTAAATAAATATTTATAATAATATTTAAGAATTATGTTAAAAGCAACGATGGAGCCAAAAAAATTTAAATGAAAAGGCAAATTATAAATACTTGGTATTATATATTATATAAATACATGTTATATATATAGAAATTAATTTAAAATGCATGTATTAACTTATGTCAAATAAAATTAATTTAAGAATATTTTTAAAATAAAAAAACTTATATTATAATTTATTTTTTTGAGTTGTCATATTTTAAAATTGCTTACTAATGATATTAAATATATTCTTTCTCAATATATACAATAAAACTTTCATCTATCTATTTCTAAATCTTCTAGAAACTAGTGAAATTATTGACAATAATTTTTTGTTAATTTATTGTTTTATACAAGTGAGTTAAATATAAATATTAATTTATTTTATTATATCTCTAATTTTTTTATTATTCAGTGTTTCATTTTTAATTATTAGTACATTAATTACCATCATTTTTCATATGAAAGTTATAACAAAATACATATTAATTTATCAAAACTCATTTCAATTCATATTCATATGCATATATTATTATACATACACATATTAATTTAGCAAATCCATAAATTATTATATTATTAAGGAATAAAACTAAAACAAAACAATAAAATAAAAAAAATGAAAGAAACTTACCTAAAACATTAAGTATAAAGTATAAAAGGTTACTTAATTAATTAATAATTTAGAATTTAAAAAAAAATTGTAGAAGAAAAGGGAGGTATAAACAATAATTCAAAAAAAAAGCTTGTTAAATTATTATATTAAAATTTTAATATAAAAAAATAAAAAGAATTAAGGAGGCAATTGCCCTCCGCCACTGGTTAAAAGTGAAGAATAAATGAATCTGATAAAAATTATTTAGAATATATATATATATAAACAGAAACATTAATACCATCATAACCTTTACACCAATTTATAAAGGCCCATTAATATTTGAAATGAGGATCTATATGAACCATTCGCTCCAAAGCACAGCATCCTGCCATTAATTAGTGATCTATTAACAATGAGAGTATAAATCTTGATTCATTTTTGGAGATTCCTTCTCGTCAAAAGTTTGAATCAAAGAAAACTATTCGTAGTTACTAGTTAGTGTACATATTCAGAAGCAGTTTGCTTTTGCTATTAAAACTGAGTTTTTTTAGTTTAAAATTATTTTTTTATATTGTTAAATCGTTTTGATATTATAATATTAAAAATAATTTTTTAAAAAATAAAATATATATATATATAATATTTTTATCTATTTTCAAGCAAAAATCACTTTAAAAATAAACACTATCAAACACTAAAATAATTGAGTATTGTTACCTTTCATTCATTCATGTGAACTTTTCTTTCAATTATCCTTTTCTTCTTCTTTTTTTTTTTTTTTTTGATTAACGTGGAGTGTCCGGGCCAGCTTGCGCGCACCACGACTAATCCCCACGGCCTACTGAACACCCTGCAAACCCAGCAGGCAGGTAAGGCAGCGCGAGGCTGACATGCATGCAACTCCAAGGCTCGAACCCATGGCAGCGGAAGGCGCAAGACGCCTACCACCGCTAGGCCAATGCCTTGGGTGCTCAATTATCCTTTTCTACCACTCCCACTTGATGGATCCTCAAATTCAGTGGCCATGCATCCTAGATTTTATTCTAAAATTCTTCCTCTAAGAGGACCGACAAAAGAGACTTGAAAAGATGATTTATTAAGCAATGAGAGCAGAAATCTTGATTCATTAATGGAGATTCCTTCTCCTGAAAAGTTTCATGATAAAATTGACACTATAAATATTTTTAGATACAAACTTATACTATAATAATAATAATAATAATATACAAACTTCTATATGATGCACATCTTATCCGACGACATCGGGTCTCACAGGAGAAAATTCAAGGAAGCCCCACCAGTTCTTTTTCTACATCAATGAATTGTAACCCATCGAACATTCCTTGTTATAAACCAATTATTATGCACTTTTACTTGGATATGACTTCTTACACTGACCATGTAGGATCCGATAGCCTATCTTACTCTTTGTTCTTTATAAACTAATTGTTGTTATCCATCAAGAAATTCGGTGTGGCTAGTTACACGGATCATGAAGTCGGATCCGGTTTGCCTATCTTATTCAAGCTTTTCTACATAACGCGTTTTCACGCCGCATGTGAAAATTGACTAGACGACTTTGCAGGACCCATCACTCACATAGCTCAAAAGTTTTCCTAGTAAGCAAGGCTATGGGGTGGGGTCCCATATAATTTTTCTTTTGGGCTTTTCATGCGGTTCCAAAGACAAAATGATCACAACTCCATGAACACTGTAAGAAAATTGAAAAAAAAAAAAATTGTTTCATAAAATATATAAAAAATCAAGGTTTCAATTTCCATTGGAGACTCTTCATTAAATTTTATACTGAGGCTTTGGCAGATATGACATCAAAAGAGTTGATAACATCAAGTCTTTCATAGTACTTCATCATCTTGTGAGCTTGAGTTAGTAACACTAAGTTAATTTTTTAGTATTGCGATAAACTGTATTTTTAAAAAGATTTGAAATTTTTTATTTTTAAATTATTTTTTTAATTTTTTTAATGCATTGATGTGAAAAATAAATTTTAAAAAATAAAAATATATATTATTTTAATAAATAAAAAAACACTTTAAAAAATAATATCTATATTTAACATGTTCCAATTAATTTAGAAAGCAATTATTTTCCATACACATGCTACACTGTGAATGGAATAAAAAAGCTAAATGTAATAAAAAAAAATTAGCTATTAAAAATTATTTAGTATTATTATTACAGGAAGCCGTTAGGTCAAATTTAAAATTTTATAACCTAACTTGTTATTAAGTTTAAGTTTAAAATTAAATCATATACAAGTTGATCTAACATGGTTTAGTCAATTTGGTTAGTTTAAAGATAACCCAATCAACTAATAAAAACATTTAAGGATGAAACTAACAAGAAAAAAGAAATTCTTTCGACCCAACTTTTTACATAACACTTCTTATAACCTAACTTGTTGTTAAATTTAAGTTTAAAATTAAATCATATAAAAACTGATCTAACATGGTTTAGTCAATTTGATTAGTTCAAAGATAACCCAATCAACTAATAAAAAAATTTAAGGATGAAACTGACAAGAAAAAAAAAACTCTTTCGACCCAACTTTTTACATAACACTAGTTTAAAATCAAACAATTTAGAAGTTATCATAATATGACCTAGTTAACTTAGACAACTCAGAAATAACTTGGATAATTATTAAAAAAATCTGATGAAAAAATTAAAAAAAATGATGAATTAACAAAAATAAACCCTTTTAATTCATCTAATTACTTAACTCGAGTTTAAAATTAAATTATGTAAGAATTATCTTAATATAATAAAGTTGACTTGGTTAGCCTAAAGGCAACTCAGCAGACTAGTAAAAACATATAAAGATAAAATTAATAGAAAAAAAATCTTAATTTAACGTTTTGTCTCATTAGATTTATAATTAAATTATGTGAGTTGCTTTAATATAATGTAGTTTATTTGGATGATTTAAAGATAAGTTGAATTATTGTTAGAAAAAATATGATGATGATATTGAAAAAAATGTAATTGAATTGATAATTTTTTTCACTGTATGAACAGTACATTAAGTTTGCCAAATTTTCTGGATGTTTAAAAATTAACGCAATGGCTTGAACGAGCACGCGAAAGTCTGAAATACTGGGTACTTTTTTTTAATTATTATGAGTAAGATTTATTTGTATTTATTATTTATATCATTATTTTATAAAATAATTACATCCAAAAAATAGAAATAATTCTACATCATAAATTAATTAAAAGATTTTATCATTTATTGTCATATTTAGCATAAACAGTAATATTTAAAATAAACACGATTTTATTTATAATGCAATGAAAACATGATGTTTTATTAAAAAAAATTAATCTAAAAGTTACAAAACTTGTTATTATAGTTATAACCCAACATTAAAATTACATGTTTGATGAATTAATTTAAATTAATTTAAAATATAAATTTTTTATTTAAGTTTTTTAAAATTAAATTAAGTTTTATTCTGATTTTAATTGACTTATAAATTAATCTATTTAATTAATTAATTTTCATCCAATTAGATATAAAACTCACGCGTCGGCTAGGCTTATCACAGCTTATCGTGGAGAATGCAGCTGGGCTTTGATTTTATCAAAGTTGAATGAGCCTGGCCTGAGGTCCGGAAAACATTCTTATGAAATTAATCTCAAAATCCAACACATGAACGACGTCCACCTTGTTTCATGTTTCAAGAATGTGGAGATTTCAGTAGTCTTCTTTATGCAAGATGTTAAGTAAAACAGCAACAAAGATCTTAAGCAGAACAGAACTCCCCTGTTTCCAAGAAACATGTTCTCATCTTATTTCCTTCTGCAACTCCAAGTCTTTAAGGCAAGGTGTTTGCATTCACAGTCCAATAATCAAGCTGGGTTTTCAAGACCACTTGTATCTAAACAACAATCTGCTATCTCTCTATTCAAAATGCTTTACTTTGGACTATGCACGCCAGTTCTTCGATGAAATGCCATATAGAGATGTTGTGTCTTGGACTGGGATTCTTTCTGCTTATGTTAAGCATGAAAAACATGAAGAGGCACTTGGAATGTTTCAGGAAATGATGGGTTCTGGTCCTTGTCCGAATGAATTCACTTTTTCAAGTGTTTTAAGGGCTTATTCTGCTTTAGGAGAATTCAGTTATGGAAAATGTATTCATGGATGTGTCATTAAACATGGGTTTGAGTCAAACCAGATTTTGGGGTCCGTTTTGATTGATTTGTATTCCAAGTACGGTTCTATTGAGGAAGCATGTAGGTTATTTATTTGTGTGGATAATGGTGATGTTGTTTCGTGGACAACGATGATTTCTTCTCTTGTTCAAGCAGGCAAATGGAGTCAGGCATTGAGGATTTATATTGATTTGATTAAGGCTGGTGTTTATCCAAATGAATTCACTTTTGTTAAGGTTTTAGCTGCAGCGGGGTTTCTTGGTTTGAAACATGGAAAAGTGGTTCATGCCCATTTGATAGTTTTCGGGGTTGAGTTGAACTTGGTAGTGAAGACTGCCCTTGTCCATATGTATTTCAAGTGCCAGAGGATGGACGATGCTGTAAGGATTTCAAAGCTGACACCAGAGTCTGATAGGTTTTTGTGGACTGCTATTCTCTCTGGGTTGGCTCAAAACTTGAAGTTAAGGGAAGCTGTAGTTGCATTTCAGGAGATGGAGGCCTCTGGAATTTTATCGAACAATTTTACATACCTGAGTATTTTGAATGCTTGCTCGTTAATTCTGTCTCTTGATTTAGGGAGACAGATCCATGCAAGGGTGATCATGGCTGGTTTGGAGGATGATGTTCCTGTTGGAAATGCACTTGTTGACATGTACATGAAATGCTCTCATGAGGTAAAAGATGGCTTGAGAGTGTTCAAAGGCATGGAGTCGCGTGATGTAATCTCTTGGACATCTTTGATTGCTGGCCTTTCTGAACATGGTTTTCATCAAGATTGTTCTGACTCGTATATGGAGATGACAGCTTCTGGGCTGCAACCAAATTCTGTTACGCTATCAATCATCCTCAGATCCTGTAGGGCAGCAAAATCTGCAAGTCAATTATTGAAGCTGCATGGACATGTAATCAAGACGAATGCTGATCATGATATTGTTGTCAGTAATGCTCTTGTAGATGCTTATGCTGGAAATGAAAGGGTAGATGATGCATGGCATTTGATTAGAAATATGAGCCAAAGAGATGCCCGCACATACACAGGTTTGGCCACAAGGCTCAATCAGATGGGCCATCATGAAATGGCATTGCATGTAATCAATCACATGTTCAACGATGACATTAAGATGGATGGATATAGCATGGCCGGCTTCTTATCCGCGTCAGCTGGCTTGAATAGCGTGGAAACTGGAACGCAACTTCATAGTTATTCTGTGAAATCTGGTTTAGGCAGCTTCATTTCAGTCTCCAATGGCCTAGTTAGCTTTTATGGGAAATGTGGACTTACACATGATGCAGAGCGAGCATTTGCAGAAATAAGTGAGCCAGACATCGTATCATGGAATGGATTGATATCCGTGTTGGCAGCCTATGGGCATATCTCTTCTGCTCTCTCTGCTTTTGATGATATGAGGTTAACCGGAATCAAGCCTGATTCAGTTACCTTCTTGTTAGTGCTTTTCACTTGCACTCATGGTGGTTTGGCTGACATGGGTCTCGAGTATTTTAATTCAATGAAAGAAATGCATGGCATAGAGCCTCAGTTGGATCACTATGTTTGCTTATTTGATCTCCTTGGCCGAGCCGGGCGGCTAGAGGAGGCAATGGAAATACTAGAAACCATGCCTATTAAGCCAAATGCTTCAATCTACAAGACTCTACTGGCAGCGTGCAAAGTTCATAGGATTGTGCCTCTTGGGGAAGATATAGCCAGGCGAGGTCTCAAGCTTGATCCATCGGATCCTGCATTCAATCTGATACTTGCAAACTTGTATGATAGTTCTGGACGGCCTGATTTAGCTGCAATGATTCGCAGGTCGGCGAGGGATAAAGGTTCATCTCTTCAACAAAGGAGTTGTAGTTCACATCCTATGTGTGAAAATCTTGGATCACTAACTACATAGTATAAAGATCAGGGGTATCAATCTGACGATAATGAAGAACATTTTTACCAGGATGAGAATATTGATAACCGGACTCAGTCTCCTAAATATGCCATTAAAAGCTTCTCTGTATACAACTTGAACTTGTAGAGACCATGGTGTTTCCTATTTGTGATTGTACGCATGGCCTGCTGCAATTAAGAAGAGCACACAGTATTGCACTGATCCTTGTGAATTTTCTGGACTTGTCCAAAGTGGTAATCCTAAACCGTATTCTTTATTTAATAGCAAATCAATTTTCTTCGTTCATGGGACTGAACATTCTTAGAATTTCCATTTTACAGCAACATTTGCAACTAATAATAATTGCAGTATTAGCAGTATCATGACACATTCGCATATTTATTATTTCCCCTTATTTACGCATTAAAGAAATCACCATGCCATCGGTGATCATAGAATAGATAGCTGGTGAACAACATGCTTGCTCCATCATCAGTCAGCTCTGAAATTGCTTTGTCATCCAAACATGCGCTAGTTAGCTTATATTACAAGTGTTAACGAGGTCACCATCACCAATACTCTGATCAGTCAAATACTGGATGTGTTATTTTTCACAGGAAGCAAAAGTGACTTGTAAAAAACAACAAATTTCTTGTAACACCCATTCGGATTATTGCCGGAATGGTTCAAGCCAGAGTCTCATAAATTGAATCCCATTTGAATCTGGAAAATAGGGATTACAAGATAACAAACACAAACATGACTAACAACAATGAAAAGATTCAACACTAAAGCTCAGTGTTTTCTGAAATAACTGTCAGCAGCATTTTACTCCTTCAACTGCGACTCACCAGATGTGACAGCAGGTGCATCCTTTGGTTCCACACGCTTTGTCTGCACAGCCTCGAGTGTCTGGTAAAACTCTGCAGGGAGAGGACCGGGTATATGCCTTGGGACATGCTTTGGAATGGGAGCATCATTCTCTATAATTTCGCATTCATAGTCATCAGGAACACCCCAAGGATCCCACTCTGTGTTCAACAGAACAAAATTTTCTTAGTAGTCGAAGTGATATAAAATACATTATAATGCTCTCCAGTATGCAATGCAGGCTTTGCGGAAATTATTAACCAGACATGATTGATGATCTCACATGCAGCTGCTTGGCAGTTTCTTCCCAAAATAAAAATGCTAGCTAACAAACCTTGAAAGCTGAAATTCATGTTTGAGATACAGTATGTTCCCCAAGAAGATGCACATAAGAAAAAAATAATGATGATTCTAATTCGAATGGAAGTAAAATCAATATGCATAGTCTCTCTCTCTCTCTCTCTCTCCCTTTCTTCTTTTGAGAAGATATACACAATGAAAATCTTCAAAGCATACAAATTTGTAAACTTAGCAGGCTGAGAATGATATATCAAGTGGTAAAAAAATGACCATCATTTAAGCTCACAAAAATGAGTGCCTCAAATCAGAACAAAATGGAGGAACTAAATATAACCGACTTGAGTAAAGTCTTCATTAATAACATACAACCCTCATCTCTAAATCTATCATTATTGACAATGTACCTATAGAATCAAACTTCAATTCACATTAGACCTAATTTAACACTGCAGATAGGAAGGTGGAAAATGTAAAGGATCAAACCAATCTTCGTATATTTCAGACACCGTATTTAGCCAACAAGCATCAAACAAACCAGTTAGTAGCAAATGGCCACTGCAAATGAAATTTCAAGCTTGCCTTAAGAAACTCCATGAGTCTCTTTGTTTCACTTTTCTATTATATATTTACTTCATTTTATTTCATTGTTTGTTTGTTTGTTTTTCATTTTATTTCATTGTTTGTTTTTTTCTTTGAAGGAAATAGCCAATTGCAATGCTCAAACCATACATACAAAGTAGGTTTAAATTAGTTGTAAAACACGATTTAGGATCATAAAAACTCCCTAATCTCATACTATCCTCCATTAGCCGCATCCGCCACACCGAAAACAAGTTTGGAGCTATAATTAGTTGAATTGAGCACAAATTACCAAACTTGATAACAAATGTACTACCAAAACTCATCTCTTAATACATCATTGACAAAACCCCACTCGAATCGACTGAAATTTCATCTCTCGTAATACATACATAGGAAAAACACAATTTAATGATAATTAACCAAAATCAACAACCACTATTATACAAGATAATTTTCTAGATTAAAATACTTTTGAGCTCATTTATTAGCAAAGATCAAATTAAATATAAACCTAAATTATCTTCCTCCACAAGCATTGATTTTTAGCACAGATAAATCTTAATAAACCATAAACTAAGCGAAATAAATCAGGAAAAAAACTAAAATCTAAGAAATGTCCTGACCGATCATTTTTTCGATGAGCTTGAGCTCATCTTGAGCTTCTTCAATAAGCTCTTCGACCTGACCACATCCAATCCGTTCCTCAATCTTCTCCCAGTCTTCTTCTTCTTCACAAACTTTAAGTCTATGTGTTGTAAAGCTCTCCACTGCTTTACGGTATCCTTCATCTTCCGGTACTGCTTTGATCTCTTTTAGGGTTTTGTTGTATAGATTGATCAACACTTCTCTCGCATTCGGGGCCACATCCAATCCAACGATCCCTGTGGTTTGCTTCACCTTCGCCAGTAATGGCCGTCCGATTGCCCGCAGGAACATCGCCGATTGTCACACTGGATCACGACTGCTTTTCTTCTCTCTCTCAGTGTTGTGTTCTCTTTCGGGTTTTGGAGAGAAACGAGGAACTGTTTTGAGTTGTCATCGAGTACGGTTGGATAGAAGAAGTGAGAGAGAGAGAGAGTAGATCTTGACCGTCAATTGGAGAGTAAATCTGTGGGTCCTGGACTCTTAAGATCAAATAGTGTGGGCCATCTGTTAAGATTAGCCCACAGTGGTGCATGTAAGATTTTGGCCCAATCAAACTAGTTTCCATCTTTTATCATTAATATACATAACAGCATCAAATTCATTAAATTTGGGATAAGTTTTAAATTATTTTAAATATTAATTTCATAAAATTCAGGCGAAAAATCAACCCAGCTGACAAATCAACTCTAATAATTTTTTTAAAAAAAATTATTCAAAATAATATTATTTTGAATTAATTTAGAAGTAATACAGTAACTAACAAATTAACTTGAAGATCTAGTGGTTTTGAAATGGTATAATATATTTATATATTAATACGAAAACTAACAAAATAACTTGAAGATCCAGTCGTTTTGAAATGGTATAATATATTTATATATTTAAATGATAAAATATTTTGTTTGGAAAATAATTGCATGGTCATAAAAGATAAATTTTCCATAATCTTAAAGTGGCTCTAAGAGAGCTTGATCACAATCTTTTTAATGGGTGAGCAGTTTTCTCAATTAAAATAGATGGTAAGAAAATAATTTGTTTTATGATAATTATCTTCTTCTTTTTTAGTAAGGAATAATTATCATTTCTAAATCCATGGTAATTATAATTATTAATAAAAAAAGAAGAAGCAAGAGATAACAAAGCTATCTTTCTGTTAGGGTGAATTTTCTTTTTTATGTTTTCACCATTCATCATGACTTCTTCTTGGTATGCAAGAACATAATTTTAAAGAGAAGACCTAGTGTATTTTATAGACCAGAATGGTAAATCATGATTATTATTTTTTTTTAAATATCAAAATAGTATTATATAAAAAAATAAAAATAAAAGTTAAAGAATTTTACTTAAACTATAAGTCAAACTAGATTTCTGACTATGTTAGGTCAAGTTAATTATTTCTTTATTTATTTTCAATCAAAATTTATCTGTATCTCAGATTAGTTAAATCTAGACATTATAATTAAATATAATAATAAATGAATAATTATGATAAGTCATGAGAAATTAAAAAAAATTATACTATTATTGAAATTATTAATATATATATATATATATATATAAATTTTATCTTAAAATATTACCTAACAATTTAAATTTTTGAATTAAAATGTTTATCGGACATGAATATCTTTCAAAAATTACTTTTTCAAAAAGTCTAAGTTTTTTTCTTTTAAATGAGTGGATCCCATCATTGGATATCACAAATTCTAAAGGTGAATTTTTCTCTCAATAAAATTACCATTATTCACAAAATACAAATACACCCAAGTTCTTTCCTTGATTTGAGACTCGTGTGCTAAGAAGACATGAGAATTAAATATATTTGTGTTCCAAAAAGAATTAGGTGGAACAACTTTAAAATAAAAAGAAAGAATGAAGTAGTTGGCCTCAATTTCACATTCTAAACTAGAAAAAAAAAAAAAGAGGAAAAAACCAGGAATAAGTGCAATATTACACATTAAAAATGAGGGTGGGGGTGGGGGGGATTTTGACAAAGTCTCGTGCCAAGCCATGCCATGGAAGGAGTGACACATGCCATGTAAGGTTGTGCTATAAGAAGCTAGATTGATAATAATAATAATAATAATAATAATTAAAAATAAATAAATAAATAGCCAAAAAAAAAAATTAAAGAGTTTCATATGTCACCGCCAAAAAAAATTAAAGAGTTTCATATGTCACACCAAACTAGATCGTATTGTTTAGAATCCTATTATGATCACAAATTATGCACAACAAGTCTTGAAATCAATTAATGTTCATAAATTATAATAAGAAAGTCTCCATTTCAATTGTGGACTTATTTATAATAAGAAAATGGCTTAGGAGAAGTCAGTTTAAATAATAAAAAGACAAATTATTTAGCTTCAAAATTTTATGTTCAAATTTTGTAATTGATTGCTTAAAGAGATGATATATTTACATCATATTAGCCTTGTTCACGATAATAATTATACTTTTTAAATTCAACTTGAGAATTGATTTAAGATAAATTCTGGGTTATGGGTTAAATTAATTTAATTTTTTATTTTATATAAAAACAAAAATGATATCATTTAAAAAAATTTAAGAAAAAGGTCAATAAATTTTGCTTGGGTTTTTCTTTTTCTAGGTTACACTGAATTAATTATTCCCTAATTTTTATTAAAACTCAACCCAATCTAAATTTTAAGTCAATAGTTAACCTGTTGAGTCAATTCTAATGATAAAATATTGGGTCAGTAAATGTTTCACCATGCATGTATAGGTTTATATATACACTTAGTCAGAGATAAATATATTGTTTTTTATTAGCTTTATATTGTATATTTTATATATTTTTAAGCAAGAGATTTTTTCTACTTGCTTTGTGTTAACAAGCAATTTTCTCTCTCTCTCTCTCTAATATATAACCTTATGTTAATAGATATAAATCTTGATTGAACTAAAATTTTACTAAAATATTTCAAAAATTATGTTTTTTTTTATAAAGTTAAAATTTCATAGTTATCTTAAATTGGAAGGTCTCTAAATATGCTCCAAAATGTACTCTAATTTATCATATTTCTCCTAGTTAATTTTAATTTTTTTAATAATTTTTGTTATTATATTTTTACTTTATTTAATTTTTTATTTCATATATAAGTAACCTAAAAGAACTCTAATATTTAGTTTTAATTAGAGAAAAACTTGAATAATAAAAATATAAATTAGAATTTTTATATGATGATTTTTTTGAGAAAATTTTTATTTTTGTGCTTAGTGTTTTTTTTTTTCCATCTCGTAAATGTTTTTATAAGAAAAAAATTATAAAATGACCTTTTCAATCCAGCCGCAATCACATTTTTTCCAATAAAATATCGCACTTAGTTTACGTGCCAGGAAGAACAGCTTGCATTATTATTTAAAATCATGAGAATCTTGAACTACCTCATTGATGATGTTACGGGTTGACCATATATATATATATATAGAGCAAAGTTAGATTCCTAGATTTATTTCTCGTTCATTGAAAAAAAGATTTCGCAAAATAAAAGTAGAAATTAAACAAATGAGGAAGAAGATATGTTTGACCTACTCTTTATGTCCAAGAATATAAAAGATTTGACCTTGAACCTCGTCTTCAACAGGCATGAAAAGGGTTCCCGTGTCTGTCTCGTGATAAAGGGTGCTCAGAGACTGGGTCTTTGTCACGGTTTGTGTAATCTTCCATGCTTTTGAGCCAGCAACTTCATGCACCCACTCGCCTCTCTTCATTTTTGCTTTATCGATATTTACATTATATTTTCGTGGTTAGAATTTATGAATCTCACGCTGGAAAGCTTTTTATTTATTTATTTATTCAGAGAATGAGGTATTTTTTACTATGATTTTATACTAAAGTTTCAAATGCCATATTTACTTTTAAGTTTTTTGAGAATAAAAATCCACAATAAAGGGTGGGTTTCAAGAATTTTCAGAATTTGGCACCTATCAAAGAGCAATGAAGCATAGATGTATGGGTAAATGAAAAACTCCAATACCTAAAAGCTTGATATCTCTCTCAGTGTATTAATTAATGTCTTCATTAATCAATTTTCAAATAAGTTATCGTCGAGGATATAACATTAAATCGGCACATGACCCAGTTAAAAACTAATGGTTATAACTTTATTGAGTTAACTTGAATTAATTATAAAATTATATTATTATTTTTTTAAAAAAAATCTACATGTAACTTATTTAAGTTTTGATCAAGCTGATTGAATTATAAGTGAACTCATTAGAACCATTTGAATTTAATTAGATTAATTTCAAGAGCCAGTTTAAACTAAGAGTCATTTAGATAATGATTGAAGACTTCCTCTCAACAAAATATCTTAAGAATAAATAAGATGTATTTTGTAATTATACTTTATAAAATAAAAATGGAATCCACTTAATAAAAGACTCCAGGTACAAAATAAAGATTATTCAAGACCTTACTTATTAGATATATATAAAAAAATAAAAAGATATTTCTTAAATATTTTAAAAGACTACATTTATAGTTTTGTATAAGATCCATATTCATCTTAAATAGCCTATACTAACTTCTAATCTAATATAGTTAAACATAACCTAAATGGTGTTAAGCTGAGTTTTATAACAATAGTTATTTATATTGATTTTCTTTTTATAACTTTTCATTAAACTTGAATTAAAAACAATAACAAATATACCGTTAACTTAAGTAAATAACTTGCATAACTTATAAAATGTATGATTTTAAGATTCCATCAAACATTAATAGGTATTTTCTAAAAATACAAGATGAATTATAGTCAAATCCAAGATAGTATAACATGGTATAATCATTCTCAAACTATAAAATATTTTTTTGATGCCGGCTAAAAAAAAAAAAAACTTGCACCCTATAGTTGAAAAAAAAAACCCTTAGAGCCAATATATACCTTAAGAATTAGAGCAATAATAAACTATGTTGTGGGAAATTATTGAATCTTTTTTGCACATAGAATACTTGTTTATAGCTGTTAATTTGAACAGTAAATTCCACTAATTGCATGATCACAAAAGCAGAATTGCCCTAAATTTCGAGTGGATGTGAGGGAGCTTCATATGCGCAGTCACCATCTTTTCAATGGATGAGCAATTCGTTTTCAATTAAAAGGGATGATCATAAAATGTCCTAAATTTCGAGTGGATGTGAGGGAGTTTCATATGCGCAGTCACCATTTTTTCAATGGATGAGCAATTCATTTTCAATTAAAAGGGATGATCATAAAATAATTACTTGTATGATAATTATTTTTTTTGGTGTAGAATAATTATCATTACTAGCTCGATTGTAATAATTATTATCATTAATCAAACAGTAAAATGCAACATTAAGGCCATCTTTTTTGTTAGGGTTAATCATCATTTGTTAGGGTTTCACCATCCATCCAACATGACTTATCTAGATTTTTCTCCCTTCAATTCTTATCTAAACGATGGAGAAAAATTGGGCTAGAATTCAAATGTAGAGGTGCTCCTTCCCATCTATTCACCTTTTATTAAATTAATTTCATTTTTAGTAAAACTAATTAAATGAATAAAATCCTACTAGTTGATGTGAGAAGAAAAGTCTTGTTTGAGTTTTAGATCTGATATCTTAGAGGTGGAGGTTGAAGTTTGGGTGTAAGATTCACCAGAAAAACTATATAAAAAAAATTAGTTTTTATAATTAATTTTGGTATATAATTAGATTATACCCCACCACAACCTCAACTATAAAAATTAAAATAAAGATCTTTATAAATCAATGTATTATTAATTTTTTTAAATAAAAATCAAATGGAAGCCGAAGTTTAATAAATATTATGCCATGCTTAAATTCATTTTGTTAAATCCTAAAGCTCTACAATCTTCTAATTAAGATTAATTCTAGTTAATTGTAGACTTTATGGACCCAATATCTTTGTCAATGATTCCTGGATTATCCATATTTTTCTTATGATCATTCCTATTAAGAATATTTAAAATAGAAAGTACAAAAATAACTTCAAAGAAAATGAGATGAAAAATTCGATCCACTATATATGGTTTAAAAATTGGTCATTGTGACAATTTAAAACATTTATAGCTCAATTTCACACGCTATCATGGTTTATATATATAGATATTAAAATTTATCTTTAATGTTTTTTAGAATTGAATATTAAAAAACAAAAGGCCTCACCGCTGGTCCAAAAAACATGTTCTCTTTTCATTGTATTTAGCTAGTGTTTCAGGATTAAAAAATAGATACAAAAACAATTTATTATGGTGATAAAAAAAAAATTTGAGTGATTTTTTTTTAAATAGAAAAAATAAAGATATTTTTTATCTTTTCTAACTGTATTTTATTTTATTTATTCTCAAACATCAATAAAGTGATGTAAATAAAAACAAAACAAGGAAAAAGATAAAAAAAAGAAAAATGACATTGTGGAGAGGGAAAAGATTCTTCCTCTCTTCTACATCAATCTTGGTGGGGAAGAAAAAGTTTCCATCAAATCCAATTTTTATTTGATATTAAAAGAAAAAACTTCTAGCAACTTATATAATTAGCAGCCACCACCACCAGTTGCTCCGGTAGCTGTGCTGGCAAAGCCACCAACAACAGAAGAGGAAAAGTCATCTCTAAAAGCAGGACTATCGCTTAAACCACCACCTTCATTACCACTAACAAGCTCCTTAAACTCTTTAATAAGATCTTCATTTAAGGCCATATTTGGAATCAAAAGATCATCATCATAATCGTCATTAATGTCATTATCATAATTATCGACATCATCTTCATGATCATCGCTTCCCATCAATCCATGCCTGCCATCCAAATTATGTGTTTTGATGCTTTTTTCTCCAAGCCCACACATCATTAGAGAGATTCTTTACTGTTACATGCGATATTAGCCTCTTCTGGTTACTTTTTCTGTCATAAAGGAAAAGGGTTGGAAAATTTAAGCATGAGCATTTTGTAAAGTTTTCTCATTTATGAGTAATAATAATCTAACGAGAAATGAAGAATTTAATTAACCTACTTACTTTTTTCTTGGGGTCTGAGGTTGTGTTGTTCTTAAAGGAAAGAGAGAAGAAGTGCTAGTCCCTTGCTGGTGCAATTATCTCCTTTGATTTTGTTGTTGCTGTATATGTTGTGACTGCTTTTGGCTATTGTTGAACTAGGGACTAATGGCAACACTAGTGGACGGTGTGGTTAGTGGTTGTGGTTGTTGTTGCTGTTGTTGTGCAAGTTGTGATTGCTTTTGGCCACTAAAAATGACCCTAAAATCATAAATGGAGAAGCTAGGAATATTGTTGTTGCGTTCTTACCTTGAAGACCAGTACTGGTGGTGAAGCTAGGCAAAAAGGGCTTGTAAGAATCTTGCAAACAGTTGTTGTTTCTAGGCTGGGAAGCAAGATTTGGAAAAGAAAATGGGTTGGATTCTCCATCATCTTCATCAAAAGTTAAAGAGTTGGAGCACTCAAAAGGGCTCTCAAAATTCTCACTAATGTTGCTGCCGCTGCTATTTCTGCTTGTAGCAGCAGCAGCAGAGGTGCAGCTCTTTACTACTGCATACAAATCCCAGTCCTGACAGCAGCAGCAGAGGTGCAGCTCCTTACTACTGCATACAAATCCCAGTCCTGATCCTCTACCATTGAAGACTCGATCCACCTAGAAATCCTAGCCCACCTCTGTGCCTTTGCGTTGGTTATAATGGCAAGAAAAGAGTGAATGCAAGGCAGAAAGGATTGCGCTAACTTTTAAGATTAGAGAGAGAGAGGGAGAGAGAGAAAGAGAGAAGAGATGATGATGGAGCACTTGACCTGGTAGATGTTAATTATTATTTATACAAAGAGAGGTGGGTGTTTTATTTTTTGTTTTTTCTTTGACTTAGTGAAAATGTCAAAAGAGAAAGGAGACAGAACAAAGCAATATGGCAATGCGAGGAAGAGGAGGTGAGTTGCTTACTTGCCTAAAACTATTTTGTGTAGTACTTGAAATTTGATTGGAAATTAGCAAAGGCGTTGGGCCTGCAATGCCCTGTCTTGTCTCGCAAAAAGACAAATTCCCTCGAGAGTGTGCCAAAAGACCTTGAATGAAAGTGGGGCTATATCGCTAGATATGCCCCAAGAATCCTATTTTATTTTAGGACGACGTGTGTATACACCCAACTCCATTTATAGGACGGTGATAGCTAGAACTAAAAAACAAAAGTATTAACATAATTTAGATTTATAAGAAGTTTATTTCACATATTTTCCATTTGAATCTAAATTTAAAATAATAATTTCAAAATAAAGATTTATGTGTTATGCTACCTTATCAAACCATAAGGTTGAAGCTTTTTATTATTGGTAATGTTTGGTTAGTGTTTTAAAATAGAAGAGATGTAAACAATGAAAATATATGTATTTGTATATTCTATTTTGAAAAATAAATAAATATAAATTTACTCTAAAATTATCACAAAAATATTTGCTTTATATTTTATCTTCGTCTTTCCAACCAAATATATTTATATCCTTTTTATTTTCAAACATGAATTAACTACAATTATACAAGTTTGTATTTCTATACCCTAAATTCATAAAGGAAAAAAAAAGTAAAAGAAATGGAAGAAACATAATAGCATATTGATAACTCTTCTCTAAAAACAGTATGTATAGCAATTTTTATAAGATTAATGGGAAGATTTATAGATACTAATAGAGAGTTTTTTTTTTCTTCTCAAGCTATCATATGTGGGGAAAAATACCTCAAACATATATAAAATAGTCATTTTTTTTTGTATTAGGCATATAAGTGACATGCACTTAACCAAAAATATATAAAAATTAAATTCTAACACGTGTTTTATATATATTATTAAATAAGTATTTTTTTTTTCATATTTAGACTGCGTGTATGACTTCCTTAAAGCTTCAGGGGTGACTTTTCTTGGAGTCTATAAATTCATTTCGTTTATATCTTTTTAATGATCCTAGGTGTGTTGTCATTGAGTTGTGATGTCTTCCTAACATCTAACTTTTTCTTCTTTCATTTTCTTTTTATTTTCATTAGTTGTTGTGTCAGCCTATTCTTTTATTTTCTTCTCTCATTTGGTCCATCAATGTTTATTTTTAGGTCATTTTAGTTTTATTATTATGATTATTTTATTAATTAAATTTATTTTTATTTAAATTGGGCAAAAAATTACTTTTTTTAGCATTCTCATTCAAAGAAAATAGTAACTTTAGCTAGGTTTTTTTTGTCACAAAACAACAAACATCACTAGAAAATCGATAAATATAAACAAAAATACTGAGAAAATATTTTTGTTGGTAAATTACTGATGGATTTTATTGACAAAGAAATTCCCTTAGTATTTACCGAGGAATTACAATGGCAAAAAAATAATTAAAATAAAGCAAACAAAACAATAACGTGCCATTTTTACCATCAAAATTATTGACAAAATTAATTTCGTCGGTAATTCCATTAGTAAAATTATTGGTAAACTGTCAACATTATTCATCATGTTAATTACAAAGGGAATCATCGACGAAACATTCTGTCGGTATTTTACATAGAGCTTTGGAACTATTCACTTTCCAAGTGCACTGTTAATGATTGTTATTTACAGACAAAATCACCAACGAATTGAAAAATTATCGGTGTTATTTGATAATTTTTTAAAAAAATTAAATTAAATATTACACATGGAATTACTGATGGATTAAAAAGTCATCGGTGATATTTGACAGTTTCTAATTTTTTTATTAAATTCAAAATTTAAATTAAATATTACAAATGAAATCACTGATAAAGTGATGAAAAATATTAATATTTAACTATCTGTTGGTAAAACCATCGATAAAACGCTCCAATAAAAAGTCTATAATCCTTAATTTCACATAAACCCGTCTCTTTTCTTCTTCTTCTTTCTTTTTTTTTTCTTCTCTCCTCAACTCTTTCTTCTCTTCTTCATGCTCAGGTATGTCTTCTTCTTCTTTCTTTTTTTTTTCTTGTCTCCTCAAGTCTTTCTTCTCTTCTTCATGCTCAGGTATGTCTTCTTCTTCTTTCTTATTTTTTCTTCTAAGTTTTTTTTTTTTTATAATTATTATACTTTATAAATTTTTTTCTCTTTCTAACTTCACTTGCAACTACATTAAGATAAAAAAAATTCTTCTTTTTTTTTGTTTTTTTCACTATATTTGTTTTTTATTTTATTTTTAATTGTTTTTGTTCTTAATAATTACATGAATGTTGTTGTAGAATTATTATTTTTATACGAGATCAATTTTTTGTTGATTTATTTATATAATTTTTAAATTTTTTTATATGAATTTTTTAGTTGAATTTATTTTTTCATGTTATTTATTTGTTGTAAATTTTTTTGAGTTGATTTTTTTCTTTTCTTCTTTTTTCCAAGCATTTTGAGTATTAGAGAGTGCTTATTAATATTAATATAATTATTTTATAGTTTTGTAATATATATATATATATATTAAATAATTCGGATGAAATTACATACGGTTTGTTTTTGAGGAAATTACCTATGGAATGAAATATTTTTTTTGCTTGTTTTTTCTGTTAGTAAATCTATTGGTAATAATATTTTTTTATTACTAATGGACTTATTGACAAACAAAAAATTACCGATGAAAAATTCATCGACAGAGACTTTTTGTTGGTGATTTTGTTGATAATTTTTTTACCAATAAAATAGTAGTGCAAATATAAACAGAAAATTCAGTCAGTAAATCTAAAGATTGTGGCAGTGAAATGAAATGATAATAATAATAAAACTAAAATTAATTAAATAGAAAAATTAAGAGACTAACTAAATAAACAAGTTAGAAAACAAGAAAGGAAAACTTTTTTGTCCATGTGAGTTGTTCAACTATGTTAATTTTAAAAATATTATTTTAATTGTGTTAGTTTGGGAAAAAAAAAACATAGTAATAACATTATTAGGCAAGTCTTGCATATAGCTTGGCCCTTTGCTTCCATTAATAAATGGAAGCCTTTTACACTAACCTAATCTAGAAATAAACTTGGGCTTTTCAAAATTTTATTTGAAATGCTTTAAAGTAATTCTATTCTACAAATCAAATTATAAAAATACGATTCAACAAAACCTCAAATTAAACAATTAGAGATGGATGAGCCATGTGCCAAGCAAATCCTATGTGGTATGTGGTGAGTATAATAGGCAACTAGGAAGTTATACCAAGCTACACTTTAGTTTATAAAGAATAAATCATCACAATGTTACCCTTATAGCTTCTCAATTGCAGCAACTTTATCCTTGTATCAAATTTAACAATCAAATACACAGAAATTACCGTAGTGGCATGTGGAATATATCTTGAATCCCATGGGCTTATGGGCATGAACAGAAATATTCCACCCTATTTTTGGTCTATACAAGCTGAATATTATAAGTATGCATTTTCCAGGGACTAGATTTGAAAGATGAAGTAAATAAAAGGAGTAAAATGTAACATCACGTAGTTGAATAGGGCCCACAGGTCCCATTAAACAAGCCTCGTCTCTCTCTCTCTCTCTCTCTCTCTCTCTGTCTGAAGGGCTGCACCTCTCGACCGTACCGCATGGCGAGGAAACGATACTGACCGTACGATCAAACGTAACGTTGGAAAAGGAAATGTTCTCATGTGAGTTGGCTTATATACCTGTCTTTTTGGTGAAGAATCTTGAGCCGTTAAAAATGGATGACTAGGTTCGATGTTCTGTTTATTGATTCATGCTTTTCCTTATGCGGGGGGGAATCTTGGCATTTTTAACGGTAGGTGGCTTTGAAAGTGAGGTGGAGGTTAAATTGCTGGGCATTTTATGTGCGTTTGTACATGATACAAGGTACATTTGTTTTTTTTTTAATAAGAATAAGTGCTTCTTTGTTTACGCGGCCAGCCACGTTTTAAAATTGCAGTGGTCGCATAAAAAGCATTAAAATAATTTCTTTTATATACTTTTTTTTTTTTTGGAATTTTAATATCTTGTAGTAAAATTGATTAAAAAAAGAAAAAAATTATTTAGTAAAATTAATTTGTGGACATACGTGTCATTAACGGAGTTGATGGCATTTAGTAAATATCGGAAAAGAAAAGACAGACTATTGGGATAGTAACCATTTTATCATGTTCATGAAAGGTAAGATAGTTTTTATTTAGAAAATTAATATGGGGATATGTATGTAATTAATGGAGTTATTTATCTAATTAGGTAGCTTTTATTCACGGCTTTATAAGGCTATAAATTGAATCAATAACTACCTATTTCCTGTACATTTCTATTTTAAAAGGATACAAATTTATTTTATAATTGTTAATTCAGATACAGATTTATTTTATATCTTCATCTCTATCTTTCTAATGAAGTATTTTTTTCATTTTTTCTATATTTATTTTTTATTATATATTTTCGGACACTAATCAAACTCAAATTTATAGAATATGAAAATTATGAAATGACACAATAAAATAACTTCTATGTATTTTAACCTTTGAAAAATTAATCATAATTAATTATGTTATACGAATGTGGGAGATTAATTAGGTTAGTTTTTGTATATTAAGAGAAGATAATTACCCCTTTCAACATGTCACATTAATATTATATGGTCACAAAAGATAAATTTAGGAAGGAGTGATGTAATTTTTGGCATTATGGTTCAACTGTATTTTTAGCAAACTATTTTTCTATCTTTTCTATATTTGTTTATTTTTTATTATATATCTTAGTATATTAATCAAACTCATACTTTATAGAATATGATGAATTATATGAAATGGCACAATAAAATAACTTCTTTGTATTTTTACCTTTGAAAAATTAATCTATAAACATATATGTTAATTATAGGAAACAAGGGAATGAAGAACATATGTTTCTAGGAACAAGGGAGATACATGTACATAAACACACTCTCTCCTTCTTTACGAGGGGAGGGGGAAAAAGAAGGGAAATCCAAGCAGATAATTGTGCCTACCAAAATGTGAACACTTCAAACACAAAAACCCTTTATTTGGTTTAAATGACTGGAATGTTGTAATTGAGAAGTTGATGATTGTGAGAAAGGAAGTAGACTGTTTGATAGAATATACTTACCATATAATTATTTTATTTTGTTGATGATCCCACAAGCATTAAGGGGGTTGGAAAAGTTGGGTACTTTTGAAGGAGGCTAAGCTTCACAAATATATATACATATTATTATTATTATTATTATTATTATTATTGGGACCACCACCACCTCCTTCAATGCAAACAATTCATGTTCTTTTGTTTTGGATGTGTGAGGGCCCAAATTTTTTTTTTTTTTAGATTAATGTGGGTGTCCGGGCCACCTTGTGCGTACCACGACTAATCCCACGGGCCCTGAAGTTAACGACCATAAGCCTCCAGTGATCATCATATGAGCAACCAATGACTCGAACCTGAGACCACAGAGGGAGCAAACCCCTTAGTCCCAAGTCTTTACCACTTGGTTACCACCTAGATGGTTGTGAGGTCCAAAATTCTTACTTAAAGGGAATGAGGATCTTTGATTGATATTTTTTTTTGATTTGTGTTGGGTTACGTGTTTGATTGAAATAAAAAATATAGGTGTAAAATCAAAATATATTTAGAATAATTTTAAGATGAATTTTTGTATTATTAAAATGGAAAATATAAGAAGATTTTTTTTATGTATCTAGTATCTTTGTTTCATTATTTATCTTGAGAAAATAATCAAACACCATCTTATATCTTTTCTCGCATGATTAGTTTCCAGAAGCTTGCTATTATAAAAAACAAATCTTCCTCTTAATAAATACATATACATATATCAATATGTTGAAATTCAAATTTAAAGTGAATATAATTATTTTTAGAGTTAAAACTTTGTTGATAATTGTTCTCCAACAAAAATAAAACATTAACATAACTAAAAAAATTATAAATAAATAAAAAATTAATTTTAAAAAATATTAATTAACATGTTTTTATAAAACTCAAGACCCTCTATCCGAACATAGAAAAAAAAATGACTTTATTTAGTAATGTATGTAAATAATGACTTGTTGGGATTCTTGGACGCTAATTGCATACTTATCATGTTTGCACTAAGTAAAAAGAGTAATAAAATTTTAAAGAAAAGTGATTAATCCTAAAAAAAAATATTATCAATTTATTTTTATTTATTTTTTGGCTTTGTGTGTGTCAATACATGCTTAAACCCTAATTATATATGTTTTCTTATGCTTAGATAGTTGCTTGTATCTATTTACGAGTTCAATTCGATCACATCAAATTGCATGCAATACAACCTAAAATAGTGTGATATATCCAAGTCTTATCTATAGCATAGAAACAACTCGATGTGCCATCCCATGACTCCCTTTACGTGCACTTATCAAACATTACATATCTTCATCGTGTCTTGTACCATCTCAAGAGTTCGATGCTCCCTAGTTATCATATAGCGTTTAAAAAGAAGATTTTTATGACTACAACATTTTGGATGGTCAATTTTCATCAACTTGGATTGAGGATGCCCTTATCAAACCTTATCAGACCATCCAACTGACTTGGAGAGTTGCTGTATCTTAGCTTACTTGCCGACATTATGTCAGTTTGAGACAAGAACATGGTCCTCCGGCTAATGATAATAATACCCTTCTTGAATGCTTCAGTTGAGATGAGATTCAGACATAACTTCATGGAGCCTGAAGGATAGGTAGGGTTTTATGACATGATGATTACTGTCATTTTGGTATCACGCAGGAAAAGGGTTGGATTTTTTTTTTTTTTTTCTGAAGCTTTGAAGGTGGGTTTGGCAACTTATGAAAGCAGTGTTCATGGGGCTGGCTGTTTTGATGGCGATACATGTTGAGAAAGCATTGTTGTTCAAAAGCTAAGATATCAACCCACCTACAGCTTCATCCCCCCCCACCACTTTTCTTGCCCGTTCTGTTCAATCAAATCCAATAATTCTCCTCACTTCCCACTCCACATCTCGTATGCGAGACAAGAGGGAAGGGGGGACACCACCCACTACCTTGCAGTGTGGGAAGAGCAAGTGCTGCGCCCCAATTGCACCAAGAAACTATCATCATTTTGAACATTTTGAATGTAGGTTATTTTTTAAAATATTTTTTATTTAAAAATATATTAAAATAATATTATTTTATTTTTTAAAAAGTTATTTTTTATATTAACACTTTAAAATAATTTAAAAACACCAAAAAAATAATTTAAAATAAAAAATTAATTTAATTTAATTTTTTATAAAAATATTTTTCAAATATAAACACAAGAATATACGTGTGTTTAATTAATAATATGAAAAATAAGTTTAAAGTGATAAGATGTCCGATGATTTTGACATCATTTCATTACCATTAAAAAATGTGTGTAAAAACTATTAAAAAGCACAAAAATATATTAATTTGAAGCCTTTTCAGCTAAAATGTGGAAGGATAGGTGAACAATATGACACTCTTAAGCTTAGACACAGTTTGCTCATTATTTTGTCATTATGAATCTGGTTACCATAAATGGAACAGAACCATTTTGGTGGTCATGAATCACATATGAAGAACAAGTAAAAGATCCTCACCTATATTGCTTTGTTCAAGTTCATTTGATCAACGAGTGTTGAATCCCAAGTTGATACACGGGCTGGACTAAGCGCAGGGCTTTTCATATTCAGGTTTCTGCTCCATTTCTCCCCATGAGATAATCCCATATGCTCAATGCAAGATTCATATGGATCATTCTTGCACAAACCTTTCTCAGAAATCCTGTAGCTCATGGCAGCACATCAAGTTTCAGGGTTCATATTCTAACGCAACTTGCACAAACTTGAAGACAGACGAAACTCTTGGCTGCAGCTGACAGTCACCCATTTTCCTCCATTGCTAAAGCTGATGAACACTAGATTACATGAAAGAACAAGTGAAACTCAACAGGCCACCGAGGACAAAAGTAATTGAAAAAAGAAATCTAAGTTTTAGAAGAATTATTGTCTCAAAATTTCAAGCCACCAGCTCACCTGACAGATGGTCCGCATCAAATTACACAAGTTAACTTTTGACAACATTAGGACTGCATAATGCACACTGATGCGTCAGTAATAACAGACTCTGTAAGAAGCTGGCCGACATATGACTTGTTAAACAATGCACTATCAATTTTACAATTTACATCTTTCTTTCACACTGGTTAAAAGAATCTATGCAATTCATGCCAAAGAAGCCTTTTTTTGTGGTGCGTCCAGTTATTTTCTCCACGGACTCATCGAGGGGAACCTGTCTTTGCCATGCCTGAATAGTAATCACCCACATTTGCAACAAATAGTGGATCCCTATCTTCGACCTTGTACTCACCACTACTGTTGCTAATACCACTGTCATTTGCCTGATCTGTGTGCTCCAGCTCTTTGGTCAAATCCTCCATAGTCTTCTTCACACTAGCTTTGCTCAATTGTCCTGCATCTCCAGTTGAGACACCAACCATTGTAACCTTTGGAAGAAAAGGATTAGAATCTAAATTCTGTTTTAAAAAGTCCCCTGATGGGGCTTCCTTTCTGCAAAAAAGGAAAATGTGACAAGCGTGAGAGCACATAAGCAATGCATATTTTAGTGTCAAATGGTTCAGCGTATGTGGCACCTTGTGTCTGGTTCCCTTTCAGATTTGCTCAGTGTTTTCGGCCATGGATGACTAAACCAATCTCCAAATGGCAACCGCAGATCTTTTCTCTGTACATGATTGGTTACCTCTTTTAATTTATGTTCTGAAGTGCTATCATCTGTTTTACAGTTGGCAAGGCAGCTAGTTGACTCAGATGCTCTTTGTAAAGAAGATGCACTCCTGCAACAAAATAAACATATTGTTGCAAAGCCTTTATTACAATTCAATAATGGGATTTCTACAGAAAAAGCAAATCAAGAAAAGAACCCACATTTCAGTTTTAGAGAATAAAAGAGAACAGATAAAAAAAGGTAATTGTCAATTGCCAAATTTTGTATCACATAAATCTACAGCCTGTCTGGTCACCTTATACCTTCCTTTGGAACTCACAAAAAACAAGGACTGGTTTATCTCATTTCATAAAGGCAGCGTAATATCAATGTTCTATTTCTTCCTTTGTGTAAGTTGTTTTACTTTGAGAATTGCATCAGTCATCCTTTCAGACTCTTTCAATGTCTAGAGAAAAGTAAAAGTTCAACTCACTCAACAGCAATGTAATCTGAACACAGGAAAGGAAGTCAGGAGGAGATTTGCTGGCTATTATTTGTCACTGCATTTTTACAATAAATAGTACTCTCCCCACTCTATGAATACATTTAATCCACTAGATGTCGTGTGGAACTCTTTCAACTAACATTTCATCTTCAGTATACAAGAAATCTTGCCCGTCAAAAGATGGTAAAATTTTAGAAATTCCAGTTCACACACTCAAAAGCCATTATTTGTTTCTCTATGATATTTGATCTGGAATGCACACCTGTCAGAAAGTAGGAGTAATGGAAATCTGAAAGAATCCACATACGCACACAAATGAACAAAACAGAAGAAACACCAAGTTTTTTACATAATCACCTTCATGCACAGGCATTGCAAATTTACAATTCTGTCAAGCAGAGTAAATTGATAGGTTGATTTATTTTTTTGCTGTCAAATTCATTTGTCATGAAAATCTGGTGGGTTTCAAGGAGTTGGCAATGAATATATCATACACTAAAAGCAAAACACAAATGAGTTGAAAAAAGCATGGGAATACCTTCTCTCAAATGAATCAACCAAGTATGGAAATTTCGGTTGAATGCCAGTGGCTTTTCTCAACCACCTATTACCAAGAAGTACTTTGTCAACAGCATAAAGAAGCTGAATTTCTGCAGCCTTTGAAATTACACTTAGAGGTATTGCAGGATGCCCCATCTCATCCAGCACTTCCTGAACCTATTAAATTAAAACAAGTGCTAAAAAAACCACCATAACTTATGCACACATATCAAATCCCAAAAGCACCCACATTGCCCACATGAATCTGTTGTTTCACAGGCATTGTGACTAGACAGATCATCATAAATTTTAGACTAACAAGGTTAGTACCTCTGGTGGCTCCAATAGGCTGTCTCCCATTTCTTCAATCACTTCTGCGGAAACATTATCATCAATCACATCACGTCGGCGTTCCATGTGCCGGGTTTGAATTAAAGCATGGAAATGCTGATCAACAGACTCCTCAAGAATGTTATCCAGCATGTTTTTATCGAAGAAGTATGGAGTATACCTGATTAGCAGATTAAACAGAGAAAGGTGAGAACTTGAATATTCCTGCAGATGTAAGAAAAATAAACAGCGAGTTTACACAAATGGGAATGAAACGAGGAGACCAGTCATTTGTGAGAAACTGGGATAAGCATCCTTAGATTATGATTCTCATACTTGAATATACCAGGTTAAATGGCATAAGCATCCTTAGATTATGATTCTCATATTTTTATATTGAAAGGCAAATGAGAGTTGCATAAAGAAGCAGAGAAGGCAACTAATAAAGGCTGACAAGGTCAACATCCCAAACTAAGAGGTGATATAGATTAATCTAACTACAAATTCACATCTATGCAAGCCCCATTTGGAGAGAAGATCGAGAAATTAAGATAAAAGAAGATTTCAATCCATGAACCAGACTTCTTCTTTTTTTCTTCTTTTTTTCATACTAGAGAATCAATACACACCACTTAATCCCGTCTTTGGTAGCTATTGCAATATCTAAATTTTGTGCGCTGAAAACAGGAACTCCATCAACCCTCCTGCTCCCATCGCTATGTGGAATAGTCTTGAGAAGTTGGTGTGCTGCCTTGACCTGTGAGAGCAGAAATCAGATAAAAACAGAATTATGAATCTATCACAATAAATACAAATTTGTGAATACCATGTGGTCTGACCAAATGGTACCTGCTTCTCATTTGGAACAAACTGAAATAGTTGAGGTTTCTCCTGCATAACACAAAGCAAAATAAAAGGTGGATTATTCCAGAAAATGAGATGATATTAGAAATATGAATAGGATCACAAAATTTGAATTTTGTCAAGGAAAATAAGTGCGTATAAGTTTTGCAACTAAAACTAATAATTGCATATTTTGAAAAAATAACTACATGAATCAGCAACCACCACATCCTAGTAATTTGGATTGGCTGTGAATAAAAGGCATCACTAAAACTCTGCAAGCATGCTCTATCAAATCACAGCAAGACAAAAAGAAACACTTGGACTGCTACAGAAGTAGAGCATCACAGGTTAACCAGTTGCTAGACTCCCTAGATTTGAACAGCATCCATACACTGCTGTAACACTTAAAATTTATAGAAGTAGAGCATCACAAGTTAATAAATTTGAAGCAAAAGGATAGCAAGTTATAACATCATGAAACACCTCAGTGAAAGTGAAGAAATTTAACTGAGTTAAACTTCATGTGACATGCATGAATCTAAAGAGTGAATTACTGAATGCATGTTTTGAGAATAAAAAAGAAGGGACAGAAACAAACCGTAAAAAATAGGTTCCAATGTGATATCACAACCTGGCTGCATACCTAATAAAAGATAAAGACTATCCATCTAACTAAGTGAGTAGCATACCTTGAAGTGTTCATATGCTAAGTCAAGACGACAAGCACCCACCACACCACTTGGAATATTCAGCCGTTTAACATAAGCAACTTGAAGCACAAACCAATTCAGAATGCAAGTTAATTATAGCTTGCAAGATAAATCAGCGTACTGAATAACAGTACTCACAAAGACTGTGTAAAACAAAAGGAAGGACAATAGCAAGCATAAATGTATCTTGAATCACAATGCAAGAAGTTATTTTATTGTAAATCAAATTAAACAAGCCCTTTCTATTGCATGCAACTTATGCTCATGTAAGCAGTAATGGCTCTAACCATGATTAACATCCATAGTAATAGATATGTGAATTTTGAGGTATTCATTTCTACTAAGATCCACATAAGAGAAGAAAAAAGAGTGGTTTCCAAAAATCAGGAATAATATTTGAGTCTTTTCCTACGCAGGAAAAGATATATAAGGTTATAAAGCAATTTTCAATCATACCTGCATCACCTAAATCCATGAAGAAACGAAACACAGGACCATTCCTCTCACTCTTGGTAACCATTGCAAATATTTTCTTAAGCCACTCGGGTGTCCTGGCCAGTAAAGAATACCAATCAAATATAGGATAGCAGCACAAGCCAAATCTTACGAAACTGACTGAATTTCAAAAAAGAAAGTATGACGCATATACCAAGCTAACATCAAACACAAGTATCAGCTTATCAACAACAAACCATTATACAATTTACCAACTAAACAAAACTAGCAAACCAAGCCAAAATTAACTAATTAATGTCAAGGTTTTATGCTGGTTGTCATCCTACAACAACCCTCCTATATCCAGGCTTGAGGCCGGCTATTCTAACCTAAGCTAGCATGGGCAGAGTTCCACTAGACAAATTAACATTAAAAGACGTCCTTACTTGCACCAGCCAGTTCCAATTCTACCTTATATTAATACATAAATCATTCTCTCTCAGCTTAGCAAGTTACTATAACAACTCAAGCTTGAAACTTTTGACAGCCCATGTTCAAATTCCTCAAATCCAAGACAAAATTATAAGCCAAGTTAACACATTGAATCAGCTAAGCTAAAAAGGAAATAGCAGTCCAAACCAATATGAAGTAAGGCAAAAGGAGGGACCTTTTGGAAATGAAGGGAACATCAAAATGAGTAGAAACGGCCATGAGACCAGTCCCTGAAAGGTCACACATGCTAAAAACCTGTCCTACAAAAGCAGGCCCACCACCTTTTCCATTAGAATTTACCCTTCCAATCCTGACTGCTGATGGAAACCCGGGATTTGACTCGGCAGAAGATAACCCTTTTACTGTGGCTGATGATGATTTTGAAGGGGAGACTGAGTCAGGCTGAGTTGAGTCGAAGAGAGAGGGAGTGGATTGAGTGAGTGGAAGAGGGGAGGTAGGAAGTTGGAAAGGGATGCAAATTTTGGATTGTGGTGGTGGTGGTAAAGGTGGGGTTTTGTGAGGAGAGAGAAGGGAGACTAGGGATTTGGTTGTGGAGTTGAGGAAGGTGGATAGCTGGTGGTGGTGGTTCTGGTGTTGCGATGGTGGTTCTGGTGGTGAAGGCATGGTGGCAGGGTGGGTCAGGGCCTTCGGGGAAGGGGAGGGAGAGGGAGAGGGAGGTGGTTTTGTTTGGAACTTTGGATGACTCAGGATTTTATATTTTGAGAGATTTTCCTTCTTCCTCTGGAAAATATTTACTTTGATAAAAAATTAAAGACAAATTGTTTTCCAAAAAAATAAATAAATTACAACCTTATAAACTTTTACTAAATTATACTTTAGTCCCTTAATTTTTTTAATTATTTGTAAAATTAGACACCAGTTTCTATCAGCTAGCATAGAAAATGTTTTATTTTTATAGAACCTCCAGAGACGTATTATTTTGTGATCTTTCAAATGAGTCTGATATATATATATATTAAATTAGCAGCTGATTTTATTTTATAAAAATGAAAAATCAGTCAATAATATAATTAAAGCATTAATTTCATTACCAAAAATAATAATAATTAGTAGTGTAGAACATTACACATAGTAAGTTACACCATCACCCATGCAACGTTTTAAAATATTTATTTTGACTCTTATAATTTAAAATTTTCCTATACTAATCTAATTTAATGTTTCTAAAAAAATTCATTTATTTTTTCTCTCATTAAATAGCTAATAAAAACTAGTATTATGGAGTCAAAATCTATTTAAACTTTCAATTTTTTTTTGAGTATCTCCGTAAATATGAAAAATAAAAAAAATAAAAAAAATATAAAAAATGAAAGAAAAATATTTTTAAAATGAACATTTCATCCTTTTTTTTCTTTTTTAGTTTATTTGATAGTATAATTGCAGTTGTTTTTTAAATAATTTTTTGTATCAAAATATATGCCAATAATTTTTTAATTTTTTAAAAATTATTTTTGATATTAGCACATCAAAATAATTTAAAAACATTAAAAATATATTAATTTAAAATAAATAAAAAATAAAAAAATTTAATTTTTTTTAAAAATACTTTAAAAACACAAAAACAAACAGACCGATAAAATGTATTGTAGATCAATTTAAATGTTTACTTAAACTATTTTTTTATTTTAAACGATTTCATTAATGCACATCTCATTTTAATTTTGTATATTCAAGAAAATAAAAATTTATAAATACTATCTCTAAGTTGGATATTTCATTGAATGTGGTTAGTTATCAAACAATCAAGGGCTATATTAAAACTTCTTGCACATATTAAGACCAATAGCAAGAAATTTCAAACTATAAGAACCTAAATAAAATACTTTATCAAAAATAAAAAACATATATATATATAGTGACAAGTCTAACCCCACAAATATAACTTCTCGGAAGGGTACAACGGTAAAGCCACCCATCCGTTAACTAACGTCACTCTCTGCTGCCTTCTCTGGATCTCACAGAAATAATAAAACCCCCAAAACAAAATAAAAGTCTCTCTCTCTCTGTCTCTCTCTCTCTCAATTTCACGGTATATGTATAAAATACTTAATTTTTCAATTTCTGAGCTTCGAATTTGATTAATTTGTTGTTACTGATGGATGATTTTTGTGTTGTGTTGTTTTCAGGGTTTATAGAGGAGGTGGATTAGTTAAAATAATAAATTAATTATGGCGGCATCGGAGGAAAACAGTGCATTGTTTCCTATATTTATCATAACAATAATGGCGATACCTTTGGTGCCATATACAGTGATGAAACTATGCCGTGCCGCGTCGAAAAAGAGTAAGATTAGTCATTGTAATTGCTCTGAGTGTTTGCGGTCTGGCAAGTATCGGAAATCTATTTTCAAAAGGGTGAGTCACTCAGTGAATTAGCAAATTTGTGTTTTTTTTTAGGGTTATTGGGTTGTAATTGATGATTGTTGTTTTGGCAGATTTCGAAGTTTTCGACTTGTAGTAACTTGACGTTGATATTGCTTTGGGTTGTGATGATATTTTTGGTGTTTTACATTAAGAATATGAGCCGTGAGGTGATTGTTTGGAAATGACAAGCTGTTGCTGTTTGGTTTTTGTTTTAGGTTTTATGTAGTTGGGGTTTCGCATGTGGGATTTGATAAGTCGTTTATTTTTCTTGTTGTTTTGATTAGATTCAAGTTTTCGACCCGTTTGTTATTCTGGGGCTGGAGCCTGGTGCTTCGGATTCGGAAATAAAGAAGAACTATAGGAGACTTTCTATTCAGTACCATCCTGATAAAAATCCAGATCCAGGTTGATTATTGTGTTTTAGTCTTTTTGGTTGTATTCATTTTATGTTTATTTTGGCATGAAAGACCGAGGTTTGTGAGGAGCAGCATGCGCTTACTAACTGTTTTTTTTTACATTTTACTTTTTCAGAGGCCAACAAATATTTTGTGGAGTTCATAACAAAAGCTTATCAAGCTCTGACTGATCCAATATCCCGTGAGAATTATGAGAAATATGGTCATCCCGATGGTAGACAGGTGATGTTCTGCTGCTTCTAGAAGAAAGAACATGGATTTGCCTTCAAATGTATTTCTTGAAATATTTCACATTTTTTTTTTTGAAATTAATGTTCATAGAGTTTCTTTCAGGGATTCAAAATGGGCATAGCTCTTCCTCAATTTTTACTTGATATTGACGGGGCATCCGGTGGAATACTTCTACTTTGGATTGTTGGTGTTTGTATACTCTTGCCATTGGTCATAGCTGTAATATATCTTTCAAGGTCGGCCAAATATACTGGAAATTATGTCATGCACCAGACTCTGTCTGCATACTATTACTTCATGAAGCCGTCTTTGGCCTCAAGGTAATTCAGACTATTTGGTAATTATTTTAATGAAGTAAACATCACATTGAATAATTAAGTAATTAATAGAAATTGTATAAGCAACTTTTCATCTGTAAGCAAGAGCACATGTACCTTTTTTTTATCCCTGACTCTTACTTGCTAGAAGAGCATTGCAATCTGTGGCCTTATTTATGTAAAATGGACAGATTCCTACCTACATTGTGCCAATTTTGGTGGTTCAATTGTGTGTAAATAGAACTTTTGCCTTAATATGACCATTTCACTAGCAGTTCTCTGTAATCACAGTTGATATCACAAAGTTTCCCAGCTCCTCGATTTAAATGCCTTCTCTAAAGTTGAAATCCTAGCTCCTATATATTAGTTTTAGCTTTTAAAATTATTCTATCAAGAAATAAGAGAATAATCATAATCTCTGTTTGATTATGATTGTCCAAGTGAATTTTACAAAATTTCATCTTAACCATGCCAAGACACATTGATAATTGCATTTTTTTTCCTGTTGTTTCCTTCATTTTGGAGTATCCAGTTCCAATGTCCTTGTCTTCGTAAGGGTTCAGACATGCGTCTTTGTCCTTCCTAATAAGATGTCTTGCACTCAACATCTTTGAGTATATTGGTTGCTTATTATGCTTATTCTATGTCTTGATCATACAGTAAAGTAATGGAAGTCTTCATTAAGGCTGCTGAATATATGGAATCTCCAATTCGGAGGACTGACAATGAACCACTTCAGAAGCTGTTTATATCTGTCAGGAGTGAATTGAATCTGGACCTCAAGAACATTAAGCAAGAGCAGGCTAAGTTTTGGAAGCAGCATCCTGCATTAGTTAAGGTAGCCTGTGTTCCTGATTGTGATATAAGGAGCGATCTGAGCATTGAATTTCAAAGAACATCAACTTACTATTCTTCATTTCTGTTCAGACAGAGTTGTTAATCCAGGCTCAGTTAACTCGTGAATCAGCAGACTTGCCACCAGCTTTGTTAGGAGATTTCAGACGTGTACTAGAACTTGCACCTCGCCTTCTTGAAGAATTGATGAAGGTAGCCTTACATTCAGTGTTTCATCCTTGAAGTTGATTTTGGGAACTGGCAAAATGAAGGAATTATTCTATTGGGTCATTGATAAATGTGACCCTTTGCATATGTTATATAGCCCACAACCTTGTCTTTGCATGAGGCAAGAGGTGGTATCAAGTACAGACTGCAGTTCTACATGGATGCAGAATAAAACTTTCATTGCAATTTGGAAACTATTTAAAACTACATTTTGGCATTTTGTGAAGTTGTTAGTAGAAAGTTTATTTTTAGTAGAATTTGGATGGGTGTGCCTTTATTTGAGACTTATTTTTTACTTAGGCAATGAATGTATCCCAGTGAGATATTAGTTTTCCATTCTTCATGGTTGAAGACTAGAAGTACTCTTGTTAATGTTGTATAGAGTAATAGATTGATAGTGGAGTGTCTGTGTGTGTTTGAGGGATCACCTTTTACTTGAATTAATTAGTTACCAATCTATGAGAGATGCACTTGAAAAGTTGATAGTATAAGAAACAGTTTCAGTGATTAAATCCAAGGGTGCTGCCTGGTGTCCATGAACGAGGACTTTACTAATCTCACTTATATTACTTGGTAATGTTTATGCGGCTCCTATTGAGATGGTATATAGCCTGAGAAAGGTGCTATTACCTTTTGAAGTTATATTGGCCAAAGTAGAAGAGATGAAATGGAGCCAGTTGGCTCTTTCACTGTTTGTTACTTTCTCAAATACAGTAGCTTCTTATGTTTAGTTTCACAGATATTTGCTGTTGACAAGTCTTTCCTTTTACGCTGCTAGCCATTTGCTAAGTGTTTTACACAATACTAATTCTTTACTCTTTATCTAGATGGCTGTTATACCACGAACTTCCCAGGGACATGGATGGCTGAGACCTGCAACTGGGGTTGTTGAACTCTCTCAATGTATTATTCAGGTGTTGATTTCACCCTATTTACTTGTTATGGTTATGGATAGTTGGAGCCTAGAAAAACCTCTTACAAATATCACTGATAAAGAAGTCCATAATCTTCACATCATTTAGTTATTAGACTTTCATGGTTTCCCCTATAGTGATTTTAGTTCTTTTTTGTCTAGAATTCATGGAAACCAAAACATGTTTGTGCACCTCTTTTCTCATCATGCGCTGTTGCTTTCCTCAAATACTCATCTTCATTTGACATTAACTTTTTGCCATCCCTTTTGAGAATATTTTGACATACATGCTTTGCATAGCTACTTTCTCAGTTTCCAGTCGTATGTAAATCTTGGTAGTTGTGTTGTCAGTGCACTAGTCTCAACTAGACTTCAATTTGACATTCTCTATTGTGTTTCTCCTGTTTTATGCCCATTTCAGCTTTTAAGTAGTTGGATTTTGGAATCTAGTTACACATGATTTGAGAAACCTGTTATCATGCTTCTTTTCACTTGTCTCTTCGAAAACCTGATTGCTCTTTTTTTCTGCTGTTAATACATAATTGCAAAGAATCGTGAATATTCTGTATTCTTCTTTTGTTCTCATCTTTGCTAACCACTGCCATATGATGCTAACATGTGTTGGATGGTTTGACATGTTTTTTTCTATTCTACCAATAACTGATGATTGACATGATTCATTGGTTAACTGTGTGATACAGGCTGTTCCTCTCAGTGCACGGAAGGCAACAGGGGGGGCCACAGAAGGGATTGCACCCTTTTTGCAGCTGCCACATTTTACTGAGAGTGTTGTTAAGAAGATAGCACGCAAGGTAGCTGGACAAGATTATTTGTCGTAATTAGACTACAATGATTTAATGAACCTTTTGCTAGCTGTGAATGTGGACTACACTTTCTCCTTATACATTTCTTGCTGCCTGCCCTTGAGTCCTTCAGACAGTAAAGAAATATTCAGCCTAGCCTCTGAAGCATCATATATGAAGCATTAGTCCTTCATTTATTGTGATTATATACTCATCAAGTTCTGCCTGCATGTGTTTAGCATAATTGACTTTAATAATGGAAATATGCCGATACCTTATTTCTCTTTGGTCCATATGAAGAATTATCTCTTTAAATTGAAAATAATCTTCAATTTTCTTTAGTTCTTGGTGTCCTTTTTTCTGATCTTTGTCTCATGAGCTTTGCCTTCTGATTGCAGAAAGTGAGGACATTTGAGGATTTTCATGACATGACTCTGCAAGAGCGCGCAGAGGTGCTTCAGCAAGTAGCTGGATTTTCCTCGGCTGAAGTACAAGATGTTGAAATGGTATTGGAAATGATGCCTTCTGTAACTGTCGAGGTTAAATGTGAGACTGAAGGTGAAGAGGGCATACAAGAGGGTGACATTGTTACTGTACAAGCTTGGATAACACTCAAACGTGCTAATGGCCTAGTCAGTGCACTTCCCCATGCACCCAGCTTCCCATTTCACAAGGAAGAAAATTTCTGGTTTCTGCTTGCAGATGCGGCCTCAAATGATGTTTGGTTTTCCCAAAAGGTAAATTTTATGGATGAAGCTGCAGCTTTAGCTGGTGCTTCCAAGACAATTGAGGATACAATGGAGGGTTCAGGAGCAAGTGTTAGAGAGACTAGTGCAGCGGTTAGAGAAGCAGTAGAGAAGGTGCGGGGTGGCTCTAGGTTAGTGATGGGCAAGCTCCCTGCCCCAGCAGAGGGCAATTACAATTTGACCTGTTACTGCTTGTGCGACTCCTGGATTGGTTGTGACAAGAAGACGAGCTTGAAGGTTAAAGTTCTGAAACGAACACGGGCTGGCACGCGGGGTGGTTTGGTATCCGAAGAAGGACCCATTGCAGAGGATGGAATTGAGGAGGAAGAGGAGAATGAAGAAGAAGAGTACGACGATGATTATGAGAGTGAGTATAGCGAAGACGAGGAAGAAGAAAAGGATACGAAAAAGAAGGGCCCCACTCCTAATGGCAAAGCGCATAAGAAAGTCTCAAGCTCAGATAGTTCAGGTTCAGACGAGGAATGAGATACATTATTTTGACTGTCAATGAATAAAACATAAGCTTTTTCTTTTTTAAAAAAATATATATCTTGGAAGAACTTAACAACTACTGTAGTGATGCTATCTGTCTCCCTTCTAGCTCAGCGACAGGATTTTTCCATGTATTCTATACTACATACTAGTCACCACATCTTGTTTAGTAGCAATGACTTGAGCAGTCGTAACAGATATCACTGAACCAAATCTTGTTTTTTTTGGTCTAATTATCGCGTGCGCGTGCGCGTGCGGGGAGGGAGGGAGGGAGAGAGAGAGAGAGAGAGAGGATTGTTTGATTTAGGATATGGATTTATTATTTTCTCTGTATCTTTGACGCCTCATATATTAAGATCCACTAAAACTCGATTTGATTCAATGCTATGTTTTGGGTATTCAATTCATTACTAGGATAGGACTATGCAAGGAATGTTCTACTGGGCCCTAGCAAGGGTAACTATTAAAAAAACATTAAAAGAAAAGTGCAGGTATTTTACTATTTAAATTAATAGTAATATGATGGCATTGTATTGGATTGGAGGTAGGATGGTATTTTTATTTTCATTGTAATATAATTGTTTTTTTTTATAAATTATAAAAAGGTTAAATTGATCATTTTACTGGCTTTAACTCTTAAAAAAAAAAAATATAATGTTTATTACTCAAGAGTGTTTTGATCTTTTTAATTTTTATACATAATATAATTACTTTAATGTTTTTAAAGATAAAATCATTATCTCTATATTATTTTATATTAGTTTTATTATAGATTTGAAGGTTTTTTAATGATATTATTATAATTTACTTATATTAAATATTATTTAAAAAACATGTTATTACATACATGGAAGCTATTCAATCACCAAACATTACCTTTCATAACAAAATTTAAAAGATCTTGGTGTTCTAAATGTTATAGATAAAGCTTGCTCTAAACATAGTTTCGTTCCAATGATTTTTTTCTCTAGTCTCCTTCTCTTTCCCCAAATTCAATGCCAACCCATTTAAAATTTCATACTAACCACTTTAATTTTTTTTCTTATTTGTTTATTGTCCTTTTGATTACTATTTTTTAAATTTTAAATAAACCATAAAATTATAAATATTTTTTAATTTCATTCCTTTTTATTTTTTAATCTTTCAAATTTGATCTTTATTTTTTTTTATTATTTTTTAATAGACTATAAAATTACTCTTTTTTTTTTCAATTTCACCATTTTTTATTTTTTTATCATTCAGATTTAGTCCTCATTCTTTTAATTGCTATTTATTTTATTTGGGGTCATTTTTTATGTTATTTGTTTTACAATTTTATCCTTCATATGTTTTTTATATCAAATTTTATCCTTATTTTTCTATTGTTATTTTTTTCCTTTCGCAAGTTTTTTAAATTGAGATTTTTTTTTCATGATTTTATCGTTCAAAATTAAATTAATTGGGAATTAATATTCTTAATTGGACCTAGAAGTATTTTATGGGTTATGAGTTTTAAAAATTAAACCAGGTTTAGGTTTGTTTGGGTTGACTTTTTTCCTTCTTTTTTAAAGCTAATGTTTTTTGTTTTTTATTCTTTTTCAGTGATTTACTTTTATTATTGTTTATGGTTTGTCTTCTTTGAATTAGTCTCGAGTTCATGACTAGAATTATTAATTTTAAAAGTTAATATGCTTTGCTTGTTTTTTTTTTTTATCAGTTTTAAGTTGATTCCCTCTCTTCCATCCTTAAACATTAAATTTATTTGAAATTGTTCTTCGTATTTTTTTTCTTTTCTATTAGGTTATGTTGATCCCGTTATCATGGTCGTTGGAATTGCAGATTAACCCGGGTTGATTTAGATTTTTTTTTGGTTTGCAAATTAACTCGAATTGATTTAATTTTTTTTTATTGTTGCTATGGGATTAATTTGGGTTTATGATTACAGTTATTAGTTTCAAAAGTTAACTCAAATTGACTTGTTTTTAATCATCTTTTTAAATTAATTTATTTTGATTTTATCCTTTAACATTTAATTTATTGAAAATTGGTTTTCATATTTTTTTCTGTTGGGTTATCTCGATCTCGTGCTCATAGTCATGGGGTTTGCAGGTTAACCTAGGTTGAATTATATTTTTTTTTCCATTGCTTCTTAAAATTAAATGTTTTTTTTCATCTTTTAATATTTAGTTGTTCTGAAGTTCATGATTTTATTTATTTTTCTTTCAAATGCGATCACCTTGTTATCACTATTGGGTTATAAATTTTGCATCTTAAATCGGGTGAGCTCGGATCAAGTTTTTTTATTTTTTTTAAAATTTTTATTTTTCAACATTTTATTTGCTAAAAATTAAGTTTCATCTTTTTTTTTTTAATGTTACTATATTCTTATTTGATTTATTAGAAATTAGACTTTAAATTTTTTTCTTGTGTTTTTTTAATGAAATTATCTTAATCTAATGATCATAGTCATGAAATTTGTGAATTAGTCTAGTTTAATAAAAAAAAATTGTTGTTTGTATAATTTATTTTTGTTATTTTACTCTTTAACATTGAGTTGTTCTACAATTGAAATAGGCTAACACTGATTTCTTTTTATCTTTTCTTGTTTTTTTTTTCTTGTTATTGTTTTTTAATCATATCATTTAAATTTTCAATCTAGTGGTCTCGGATTTCTTTTCTTTTCCTTAGCATTCCTTTTTTTGATGGAAATTTTTTTGCCCAGCCTGCTGCGGATCTCGTGCCACAAATCTAGTTAAAACTAATCCCTCCCCTGTTCACAAGGATTGATAATGGGCAAGAACAAGTCCATGGAACATGGCACCCATGCTAAGAGGATTTTTTTGAATGACATTTCTTATTACGTGAGGAAACGAAGGTGGTGGTTGGGTTGCCTTTTTCAATGCCAGATGATGAAAATGGCAAACATCTGATTCAATGCTGGCCGTTTCCCCGCCTGCTTTTTTCATGCCTCTGGAATGAGAGAATTTACCTCTTGGATATACAAAAAATCGTGCACTTATCCAATAAGAAACACTGATTCTCGAGATTTACCCTGTTTTTATTGCTACTGTTATCTGTTAATCTTGCAGTACGAGTTAAGTGGCTGCGTAAGCACCCCCAAATGGCTTCCAAAGAAGAAAAAAAAACCAAAAAAAAAAAAAAAAAAGCCAATAAAACAAAACAAAGAAGATAACTAAAAGAAACGGGGCGAGTAGATACCAGTTTCCTCTGCAATTTACATGCTATAGTATGCAACGGGAACACATGGCACTAGAATCCATTATATTTTGAAGTTGCTTCCATAGTTTGCTGTGTTTAAACAAACTACTTTCGTTTTCTCCATCATGACCTCTGTTGTTCATGTTCCTGCAGTAACTTCGTAAATAAAATAGAAGTGGGTTTAATGGATGCCATTCTGATTGATCCCCTCAAGAAACACGCATGCAATGGCATATGTCAGGCCCTCTGAGAGGCAACCATCCAGGAATGGCTATTTTACAGGCATGAACATGTTTCTTGGGTTATGGCCCTTAAGTGCTCGTGGAACACAACTTCGATTGGTTTTTCAGTATCACAAATTTCAGATGTTCGAACGAGTCTTACTGGTATTGCATATACCCAAAGGCTGATTATGCTCCCACTGTAGTGAATCCTCATTTTGAGACTCACAGAGAAGAACTGTTAGCTTCAACACCAATTTCATCGTAACTTGTATCGACTTCCTTGCTGACTTCATTCACATCATGGCCACTTTCAATATCCGTGCCTGCAAAAAGCTAGAGCCTACTACTTTCACATCACAGGAAGCCTCCTCATCCTCATTTGCAACATCTTTGACGACATCGACTTCATCTTCATGGGAAGTCTCGTCATCCCCTCTTGCAAAACGGTTAACACCATCAAATTCATTGGCAGGCTTCGCTCGAATTCTAACACGCTTTCCCTCTGATGTATCGGTAAACCCATTTTGGTGGTGGGTATTTTTTTTCTTTAATTTTTAACTTTTGTCCGTCATGCCCAGCCTCTGGAAGACACTTCCCACCATGTTGACTCTCGAAACACTAGGGCGGAGACCAAGCTCCTCCATATCAGCAAATATCTGCGAGAAAGAGAGATCACATTAACATAAACAAGGTAGGCCAGACATCAAATATTATGAGCTCCTATCTAGCTAGTGCCATACGACGTTGGTTTCAAATGAAAAAGATACCGATCATCAGCGTCATATTTGAACTCATTAGAAGGTCATGTTGATTGAAATTTGTTATTGAATCAACAAGGGAAAGAAAACAAAAACGGAGGGATTAACTCAAATGTTACTTCGAAGACTTACTGCTAATCAGGTGTCGCACAAGAAAGGATTGCTCGTCACTAGCATAAAATGTGGCATAGTGTGGCTTACTCACACACCATTCCCTTATATTCACCAAAATCATATGATGATCAAGTTGAAACCTCAAGAATATATTCACAGACACCAATAAGCTGCTACATTCAATCACAAGAAGTCAATATGCTTGCATGGCAATCGTTCAATTTATCTCCAAAACTGTGCGGCATCACCCTTGTAACATAACTGAAAAAGGTAGAGCGAGATGGGACAGGATTACAAGTCTTGATCCTTGCCAGTCTGTTTGGGCTATTTCTCAGTTAAAGTACATCACCGAATCCTGGTGTTATGAACAGATTGGATATGATCAGATTAATTGGTGGTCTCACAGCACAAAAGGACATTCGACATCAGTGGTTCACTGTAACAGAATATGGAACTTAGAGACTTGCTGCTTTATAAAACCAAGTCATTAATTCTACAAAAACAAATTAAAAGTTGCAGGAAAAAAGGGATATGGCATGCCACGATAGCTAAATCTGTATATCCTCCGTAACCGCGATTTGCTGTGAGTGGATAAATCCTTGAAAAAAAATGTTTTAGAATTGAAACTAACTGAAACAAAATATATAAAAAACTGTTTATAATAAATATATAAAAAATACTAAATAAAGTTAAGCCAACACATAATATCTCATCAAACCTATAATTTAAATTATTTAATTGAAATAATCTAATTAAAAAATTATAATTTTTTTTAAAAAATATATTAATTTTTTTAAATATTGACTCGAGTGATTAAACTTGAGTGATTAAACTTCAAATATCTAATTTAAAAAAATTATAAAGTTTAATTTAAAAAAATATAATAAATAATAAAATTAAAAAAATAAATTATAATCATACATTTAAAAAAATAGCTCAAAAAGTAAAGATGAAGATTACTATAAATACTATTATTAATAAATAATATAGTCATTATTACTAATTATTTCTATTATTATTAAAATTATTATTGTTATTACTACTACTATTATTATTACCATTATCATAATTATTACTAATATTATCATTAGTTGCAATAATAACATCATTCCTATTAATATTATTATTGTTTTAATAACCAACATCACAATTATTATCACTATTATTATTATTATTTGTTATTATCACTATTATTAATAATTTTTATTATTATTATCACTATTCTTCCTCATCTTCTTCTCTCCCATAATATTATTATTATTATTATTAGGAGGAGGAGGAGGAGTATTGTTACTACCATAACACTATAACAATTATTATTATCATCATCATCATTTTATTATTATTACCACTAAATATATTTATTATAAATAATATGTTTAAAATCCAAACAAAAAAAATTAATGTTAAAAATAATAATTAATATTTCATATAATTATATTGAAGAAAAGATGACAAGCAAAGATTTTACCATGAGTACCTTAATTTTTAAGTATGAATAACCTCTCCAAGTGCTTGTCTGATGGGGTTATATTTGTACTGGGGTTTTATTGAATTTTAATTTATTTTTTTGTTTTAATTTTTTACTTTTTTTATATTTATATTTTAATTATTATATTTTTAAATAAAAAAATATTTTAAAGAACATCATACGCCAAACAGACCACAATCAACACTGAAATGCAATTAACAAGGGTATTAATATATAAAAGTTGGCTCGATGATAATAATAATAATAAAAAAAAAAAGGAAGTAGATGGAAGATTTTGTCTTTTAAAGCATATACAAGACAAAAGTAGTTAAACTAGGTAACATGTGTCCAATAAAAGGAAATGCAAGTGTATGAGCATTTGCAGAGAATCCCAACCTAGATGCTCATCCTCAAAACGGCTACCTCTTCCTTGCACCGATATTTCCAAGCTAAGCTCCGCTCCCTGACCTTGAAAGAAAAAACAGTGAGCAAACAGAAGAAATGATGATGGCCATGGCAATGATGATTGAAACCACCACAGCCGTCCGATTCGCCCCCTCTACCACTCCTGCTGCAAATTTCTGCTCCTCCTTGCCACGCAGCAGCTCTGCCATTTCTTGGTGACTTAAAAACAAAATTTAAGAGCTTTCTGCTTTTTAAGAGCTTAAAATGTGAACATTCTAGCCACATGAATTGCATCTTTGCCACTCTAGTGTGTGTTATTATCATTGATATTTGACATGCTATCTTTAATAGCTTCATTTCTTAGTTTTGGCTCCATTTTGTACTGTAAAAGCTAGAGTTTTTATAGAAATGCAATCTCTGATTAGTGGTATGGCAGTTGGTTTAGATACCCTTTTGTTCTTTCTGTACTTTTAGAGTTTTTAATGTGTTTGCTAAATAAATTATACTGCTCTCCGCCATCTGTGTGGAGTAGTATTTTTGTTCTCGATTCTATGCTTCGCTGCACTGGCTACTGTCAAGGTTAAAAAAATTTCTGTTGCATTTCAAGATAATGAAACTGGGTTTTTTAGGATTAGTGGAAATGCACCTTTTTTTTTCTCAGCTCCTCTTGTTCTTAATCTGAAGTTAAATTGGGAGTTTTGGGGTACAGAAGAAAGTAATGAACCTGGTTCTGGATTGGTTAAGCTTAGCTTATTCGTGGATCTGCGTAAAGAAAGGAAACCAAAGGCGAGACTTTTTTATGCTTAAGTTAGTATCTTTGGCAGGCTACAACGGGGAACTGGTATAAAGTGAAGGGACTGTGGGTGTGTTGATGGAGGTTATGTACGTATAAAATGGTGATGGAAGGTGAGAATTGCTGTCCTTTTGGTGGAATCCAGGAGTGAATTATGGTCATGAATTGGTTGGTTGACAGTTTATAATGGTTAGAGGGGTTATGATTGTATGAGTTAGTCTTAATCAAGGCATGAACTCAAAGGTCTTGATATATTGTAGAGATCTCAGCTCCGAAAGTGAGTAGATTTTATTTGGGCCTAGTGTCACTCAAACCTGCACTCCAACTTGTGGAGCGTGTACTTTCAAGTGTTGATTAGAGCTGGCTTTGGGCATTCACATCATAAAACAATTTGCTCAGCATTATGTTTTAGTTAAATATCATAAAATGCACTACAAAGAGGTGATTTCTCAAGTATTAGCATTTAAACTTGAAAGGTAAAGGATGTTAAGAGGAACACAAGATTTTCGTTTTTAGAATAATAAATACCACAAACTTCCTTCCAGTTTGTATGTGATCTCAAATTGTCGTATTTTGGCAAAAGATTGGAACTCCTAAATCCTGCATTACCATTTTTTACCATAAAACCGAGTACTTTACATATGCTTCTTTGGAAATGGAAAATGTTAATTTTTGTTTGCTAATGGTTCGTTGTTTTGTTCTTATTTCTTCAAATGCTTTGCAACATTGTGTAAGTAGTTGCAGATATTAAGGACAAGTAGTTATCAATATTATTGCAGGAATAAATTTCAAGGGTTAAATGGTGGTTCTTTCTTTAGAAGGAGCAGTCATTTAAAGAGTAAGACTCAAGCGTCTGCAGAGAATTTAGATTCGAACTTGGAATCTTCAGAGCAGAATGGTCAAATGCGATACCATCCATTTGAGGATATTGCAGTGTCAACATCACAAACAAGCAGTGATGCTATGCTTACACCTCAAGAAACATCTAGGACTATCGTTGAGGTATCATATTACATTTTCTAGTCATCGCTTCAACAAAGAATGACTTCTGCTGCTCCTAGCGGCTTTTCTATAATACGAGCATAACACATGCCAGTACTATGCATTATAACAACATCACTCAAGCATATGACCTTTCACCTATGCACAATATTCAAGCATCAAGCTAGAGCTTTTTGTTGAACCTCTATAATCTATATAAAGGATGGTTGCATATTAATTTCAAAATAGAAAATCTGCAAATTTTGTAGTCTCATATTTGATCTGAAGCAATGGTGATAATGCTGATAATTAGACCCTGCTGAAATGAACTTTTCAACATTGGCCATCAAAGAAGTTTTACTTTGACACTGGCATAATAATCGTAAAAGATTAACTAGGGCAAGTTATTACCTTGATTCCCTTCTGAATGTCTTTAATTACATCTTACATCGAGCAATTATCCTTCATACAGAGCTACTTTCTGACAAGTACCACCTGCTTAAACAAACAGCAGACTAGGAGATTGAGTTGGAAAGTAAGGAGAGAAAGACATCATATATGGGTTTTTTTGCAAAGCACTATATATTTGTTATCAATCCAGAGTGGATGAAATGCATTGAGTCCCTCATAAACTCAAGCCATTAGGACTTTCATTGTATGATGAACTTCATGTAAATTATTATTTTATGCCAGTTTGCAGAGCTAATGTTGCCTGTAGTGTGTTATTTCAGGCGAAAAGCAAAGCAACACTAATGTTGACTGGTGTGATAAATGATGATTTTCATGAGAACATTATCTGGCCAGACTTGCCTTATGTGACTGACGAACATGGGAGTAAGTCAAGCCCTTGAAATTCATCATTGTCTTGTATGCCAACTTTAATTTGGGTGCAGAAGTGCTGTTGCATATTGAAGTGTTAATTTGTTCTGATGCCTTGCAGATATATACTTTCAAGTGAAGAATGATGAGGACATTTTGCAAGCACTAACTACAGAAAATAATTTTGTGGTATGGAATGTCTTTTCTGGTTGGATATCCTGTGAATTACATCATATTGAGTCGATGCTAAGATTATGAAGGAGACCTATTTTTTTTGCACAAAATGTAGTGTATTATTTTTATTGCACGACCTTGTAGCTTTTCAAGAGACAAGGGGTGGCATATTAGCAATATTCTGTCTGTTTATTGCATTGATGTGCCACGTTGGTGTTCAGATGTAGAAAACCTTCTCTTTTGGTTTTGGAAACAAAGTGGTATTTTCTTAAATTCTATTTGGCCTTGTAATTTTTTAAGAGACAACTCAAAGAAGAGAATACATGCTATTAGAGGGGAAAAGAAAAGGGAAATTAATAAGCACTTAGCCAGATTTCTATGTTTGATAAAGTGGGGAACTCAAATGCCCCTTGAGTTGATGATTTTTTATGCAAAATGCAGCAAGCCATTATAGGTTTTGATGCCATGGAGATGCTCAGTGAGATGGAGTCACTGGGTACATCTGAAATTGATTTTGGGGTTGATGAAATTGATGATGAAGATAGTGATGTCGAAGATGAGGGCGATGAGGATGAGGATGATGATGACTATGATGAGGTTTGGTTTCTCTTTCTTTTCAGTCCATTCCCGCTGTTGGGTTTTAGCTTTAAAATGGAGAAGTATTTGAACAATTTTTTTCCAGGTGCATTTCTCTGTCTTGGCTGTAGGACTTGGTGGCTGTTCTTGATGATTCGGACGAGGAAGATGACTCTGACGAGGAACTTGGAGACTGGGCAAAATTAGAGACAATGCGTTCTTCTCATCCAATGTATTTTGCCAAAAAGCTGGCTCAGGTATTTGTCCATTGCACATCTTTGACCTAATGCACTTTTAGGAAGAAGCAAATTCGATTTGTTTTGTGTCAGTGTAAAATTGCATCAACGGTTGCTTTCTACTTGCAAAGTGTATTTTTTCAATTGTCATCACTATGAAATTGTGGAATGGCCATGGTTTGTAGTCTTAGCTGAGTTCTTGCATTTCTATGTTATTTCTTATTTGTTTTGCATAGGTTGCTTCAGATGATCCTATAGACTGGATGGAACAGCCTCCTGCTGGTCTAGCTATCCAGGGCCTTATTAGACCTGCCTTCATGGAAGAACACTCTGACATCCAGAGGCATATGTCTGGCAGCCAGTCTTGTGATGCTGATATAAATAAGGTTGGGAAAAGTGTAGAAGGCAAACTAGAAGAATCTGGTGTGGTAAATGGTCATGAACACAAGTCAGGATCATCTGAAGATAGTTCAATGTGGGTGGAGGAATCAGAGAAGGATAAGGTCCCAAGAAGTAGAACTTCATTTTACAAGCTGGAGATGATTAAAATTCAGCTGATTTCAGCTCATGGACACCAGGTATATAAGCATATTTTCTTACCTTTATTTGAACATTCGTTGGTTGCATATAAATTTCTTTTTATAATGGAATATGCAATACTTTCCAGAGACTCTTGCATATTGGTTGTGAGTCTGTCCTTATTCTTGTTGAAACGATGGAGTTGCTGTTGTGAACTTTAGTAAAATGATATTGTCAAGTTTTGTCACTCACTACACAAGATGTGTCCATGTATCCTGTTGCAATTAACATCACTTCTACAGTCATATTTTGATAAAAGTTCCACCTCTATTCTGTTGTTGCTTTCAGTATTACCATTTACTGTTGTCAATCAAACTTGGTTACGAACATTTTGATTACTGAACAAATTCATTGCTTACTTCAGAAAAAAGTCCCAGAGAGCTTCCTTTTATTTCCTTTGCAACAAGTTCGATGTCCACATTTAGCAGCAATTAGTGCTGGATAATCAGAGTTGGTGAAATGACAATTTTTCTTAGTTATCAATTTTTATTTCTATTTTCGCACCCTATGAATGATCAAGAAATATGCTGTTGGAACTTGTACATGCACAAGAAACTAATTCTTCTCCTCTTGTTCTGTAAAGACTATGGTCGAAGTAGAAGACTTTATGAAAGCAAAACCGGATGCAATTGCACTTTCAGCAGCCAGAATCATATCTCTAATGAAAGCTGGTGGAGAAAAGATTACACAGGCCTTTAAATCTCTGTGCTGGAGATGCAAGGGTATTCAAGTGGAGGTAACACACATAAATCTGCTTCATCAGTTAATAGTCAAAATTACACCCTGTGTAGGAAATCTTTTCAATTAACTTCAAGTTTATAATATTATGTTGAACTAGTGCCTATCTCACCTCTGTTTGCATGTTTTGCTAGGCAACCCATTGTTGAACATAACCATGCATGAAACACCACTCCAGTTTGCTGTAGCTTATTTGCAGTTCATAAATAATTAGTTTTGTTTTATCATATTGTAGGAGGCGGCAATTATTGACGTAGATTCCCTTGGATTTGATTTGAGAGTTTGTTCTGGAACACAAATCCAAACGCTGCGGTTTGCATTCAATTCACAGGTATGTGCATCTGTAAGCAATTATCAGTACCTGTTGATCAGCTGCATTTACCAATTGGTTTGTTTTTTAGTGATGCAAATGTTTTTGGCTTGCTTCAAATTGGCCTTCCTTTACTCATGACATGCTTCTTTCTCCCAACTCCATTGTTTTTGCAGGCAACTTCAGAATATAGTGCTGAAAGACAGCTGAATGACTTGCTATTCCCAAGGATCCAAAGCAGGCTGCCGAAAAAGAAACCAACTCATCGGAACGATCACTAACATAATAACATTGTTAAATGCCAGCACCCGGTTTTTTCTGGATGGTTTGTTGCATCCTTAGGTGTTGAGAACCTGTCTATTTGTTTAAAAAAAAATTCCGCAGTTCGTGATCATATGTATTTATTCAATTTTAGTAATGCCATATAAAAACAATGCTAGAATGACCATTGAGGAATCCAGTTTTCCAAGCTGCTTAAAAGAAAATTCTTGTAGTTTGTATCCTTGTCCATTTTTTTCAAGCTAGTAATTATCATTGAGAGATCCATTTTTTTCCGAGCTCCTTTTGCAATGTTGATACTTGACTCCCCAGCTGCTTTGATAGAACCAGTCAGAAGCAGGCAACTTTTGTGAGGTGAACGCGAAGACAAGTTGGTGAATGCATGTATTCAACTGTCCCCTTTTAAGATAGTGATCTAAATTGAGTCCTTGAGATCCATTACAAACAAAAAGTGAATAGCTTGTAGATTTCAAGCAACATTTCACGAGCTTCCTAAAGACAAATTGAATTCAAGTAGGAAAAAGATCATTACAGAAAACATGGGTAGATGGCAAGCAGAAAGAAGATTTCGAGTGGGAATTCCTCATTGTATTAGCATACATAGCATCCATTACCATCCATTTTTTCTAGATTTTACAGCATTGACCATCACTTTATTTCTACTAACAATTCATATACTCAATCTCATTACTTATCCTTGATGCAACTCTCATACACCAATTGTGCAGCAAGCAAATCCACAACTGCAGAACCAACAGACTTGAACACAGTGATCTCTTCAGAATTCTTTCTGCCAACTTGCTCCCCTTTGATCAACTCCACCAAAAATCCCACATCCTCTTTCTTAGTCACCCCCCTCTCAAAAGCACCTACAAGCTCCCCTGCCTCCACCAAAGCAGCCTCGTTATCGACAAACACTCTTCCTCTCCTTATTGCCTCATCATCACATTCCCTCATTGTCTCCTTGAAAGAACCCACCATATCCAAATGGGCTCCTGGCTTCAGTTTCTCACCCTTGACCAAAGGTGCATCAGCATTTGTAGCACAACTCACAATATCACCCAATCCAATAATTTCCTCCAAATTATCATTACTTTCAAAACAAACCCCATCATTTCCAATGCATTCTTTCTTCAATTTCTCAGCCAAGTCAGAAGCTTTCTTTACTGTTCTATTCCAAATTATCACCTTTTGCAAACTGGGTCTTGCAGCAAGATGAGCCTTGATCAAATGAGGTGCCAAAGCACCAGCACCAACCATCACAAGAACTTTACTATCATTCCTAGCCAATATTTTTGATGCTAGCCCAGATACACAAGAAGTTCTATAAAGGGTCAAAACAGTGCCATCCATTGAAGCCAAAGTCTGGCCAGTTGTAGAGCTAAAAAGCACATAGCTTGCATGAATTCCAGGCAAGTTTAGTGCGGAGTTTTGAGGGAAGTAGGTGACAAGCTTGACACCTATATAAGGAAGGGAGGGAGTAGACGACCAAGAGGGCATCAAAAGGAGAGAGGATGATTGTGAAAGGTCATAGCTTTGACGGATTGGAGTGTGGAGTGTGGAAGAGGTAGTGGGGAGAGATGTATGGAAGTGTTGAATTAAGGAATTGTGTGCGAGGATTGAGTGTAGAGATTCATTGGTGAGGAATATAGGTGATGTTATAATGGCGGTGGCGGTGTTATTGGCTGTGTTTGGTGTTGACGCCATGGAAATGAGAGCTGTGGAGGTATGGTGAGGAAGAGAGGGAGAAGTTGGAAATTTGGGATATCAGAATTGAAAGGAAAGAGACCAGGACTTTCGTTAAGGAATATGCGCTTTGTTTTACCAAAGAAAACCGTGAGTTTTTTATTTAGCATAGAGTAAACTGTTAACTTAACCGGTGGTATTAAACCTTTCCTGGCTTAATGAATCGATCCGGGATCTCATTTGGAGTAGGGTTTCAAAAATATCGGATAAAAATTGACTTGGTGTCACCCATTTAATCAAGCAAATTAATTTTAAACCCAGTCAAAATATATTTTAAAACATTATTATTTTCATTAAATGAATTTAACTTGTAACTCAGATCATGAATTAAGTGAATTAAGTCATGAATTGATTGAGCCAAGTTTAATAGATCATGAATTTAAATGGTCATGTTATAGAATTTGTCATTGTGATTTGTCCATCTATGGGCTGTTTACAGAGAGGAATAAAAATTAAATCCTGTTTTATGTATTTCAGTCCATAAAAATGAAAACCATGCAAAATTACCCCTGAAAGCTTTTCAATCTCTCCTATCCATATGACAATTTCTAGAAATGTACGAGGATACAAGATGATAATAGTGGGTTCTTGGGCTTCAACATTATTTTCTTGAAAAGAAAAGAGTGGCAAGTAGCCACTCACTCGTATGCTATTTCATTTTGTTTTGGAAAAAATAAAGAATTCCCATATATTGAAGGCAATGCCAAGATTCTTCCCCTTTCTGAAAGAAATTTCAAGACATTACAGAAACAGATGGCCGTGAGCATACCAGGGATTCTGCCAATAGCTGTGAATATTGACCGTGTATGCATTACAATGGCAAATGACATAAAATACAACCAAGCCCTGCTATGAGTGTAACAGTTGTTGGTAGACAATGTTTGGCCATTCATGCCCATGGGTGGCATTTCTATAAGCCAAAATTACATCAACAAACAATTCCAAGAGAAGGCAGCAAAATGACCTATCCTAATGTTATGAGTCTACAATCTTATTTATGTTGTTTTAAGGCTGTTTTGACAGAGAGAATGTTTGCTACTCATTCCAGTGGTAGCAGAACCATCCATTGCTGCATAGAAAGGAACAGGAAAATAAAGGTCTAGCAGGATTCAGCTGTTCTTTTATTCTTCATCAAAGTTAACTCAACCAGAAACCATGAAAGATTTTTCCAAAAAGTCATCAGCAGTAGGTTTCCGATCAGACATCATCCTCTCAAGAGTCTGATCTTAGTGTACTTGCAAAGAGCTTGCCGCGATTTTGATGGGAGATTGGATCCTATGACAAGAATTAAACAAATTAAGCAAACAGAATGAAATGATATTCGAGGTTGAGAAAAAAAGAGACATGATCTAACCACCAGGCGTGCTTGTCTGCAGAGAAGTTTGTCACAGCTAATTGGAGAGTATCCACTGACCAGCAAAAGATTTCCCTGATTAAAAAGTGGCAATTGTTAGAAGACAAATGAACAAGCCTTCCAATTACTTGGTTATTTCCATCAACTAGAGCAGAATGTAAGGCCTCAAATTTTCTGTTAAAAACAATTAACGAAACGAACAAACTCAGGAAGCACTATGAGGGGAAATTATCTCTTAAAACCTGAAGGGAGCCAATGGACAGCATCTCCCTTCAATTGTGAAAAGCAGCACAATTTGGGCACCATGCAAAAGGTAATTTGGCATTAAATCAACCAAGAATTTACCCCTTTCTGCGTGCAGCAAATTTACCCTTGAAATGAAAGAATCACAAAATAAGAATATAAAAAAATCTGAACATAAATTTAACTAGGTTATGGGCCAATCAACACAGCAACGGTGAGTTTCAAGGTAAATTCATATGGCTTGTATGTTGATGACACTCAGGTCACCATGGATCAGCACCTGCTGTTGACTCGGTTACAGACCCATACTTCCCAAGTTCACCCATCTATCAATGTTTATGCATCAGCCAAAAGACAGACGATGCTGTTAAGTCATCAATATCAAACTCACTTTAGGATATTGTATCTCAAAATGTCTTCAGCGAAGCATATTCTCCTTGTCTTTTTATCTTTTCATTTGCACATTAAATCAAAATTGCATGTGCTTTATTAAATCAAGGGCCATTCACATACAAGAACGAAAAGCCACAAACAAATATGGAGGAGGTCCATTTTCAAGCACATGCAGCAGCTAAGAAGAACCATACTATCTAGTAGTTCTCCTCATGACCGTAACAATTCATCGCAAATCCCAATAACCGATACCATCACTTAAAATATAGAACAAAACCCCTCCTATCTCAAATCTTTCTTTGCCCATGTAACTAAAAATAAGAAAATCCAAAATTTTTGAATTGGGTTTATCTTAAAAAGGAAAAAAAACTCAATCTTGGTCATGGATTTCAATTTTGTTTTTTTTTTTTTTTACTTGGAAAGTACTTAGATCCCATAGAAGTAAATAATTCATCAACCATAACCTTAGTAAAACGCAAAACAAGCAATTTATTGTAGTCAAAGCATGCAGGTACGCCATTGATAATGCTGGCTGTAAAGCTAAAGATTGATGGAGAGAAACTAATAAATAATAAATAGATAGAAGAGAGAACTTCACTTGCAAGTTCTTGTTGGCTGCTTAAGTGGGAAAAATGCCTTTTATATATTGGGCATGTTTGTAATTTTGTGAAAACTTGAAGGGAAAATTGTATTTTCAGAATTAACAGGTTGTTGTTTACTGATAATAAGGTGGTGTTGTTTGCTGATAATAAGGTTTCACTTTGGTAAAACAATTTAAAAAAAAATCTAATTTTGCTTAGAGAGAGATAAAGAGATGAGAAAATTCTTACTTGAAGATGGAGAAGGTTCAAGCTATCCAAGGCCGAAAAGACAAAGACCCTCTTCTCCCTCCTCTCCTCCTCCTCCTGAATTTCCTATGGAAGAAATTGCTCGTGAGGAAGAAGATTCTGATGAAGAAGAAGATGATGATGAAGACACAAGTGATGAAAGTGAAGAAGAAGATGAGGAGGAGGTGGAAGAAATAGTGAGACCACTACCACGACCACCACTACAACAAAATAATCAGATGGAAACTGTGGGACTACAACTACTACAACCCAGATTATATGAGAGCCCAATCTTTCTAGAACCTACCCTTGTGAGGCCCAGCAGAAATGGAGCTATTTTTGTAGCTTTATCAGACCCAGAAGTTCTTGATTGTCCCACCTGCTGTGAAACCTTGACCATTCCTGTTTTTCAGGTATTTGTTTCTTTTTTCTGTTTTTTTTCCTCTTGCTTGTCATGTCCTCGCTTTTAATGATAGTTTATTTACGCGCGCGCATGTTGAATATGGTAAGGGATTGTTGGCTTATTAGGCTAAGATTTGAAGTTTAGATTTGGCTTTTTTAGTCAGATTATGGTTAGATACTTTGAGTTTCTTGATTTTGTATCTGGGTTTTGATTATTTGTTCTTGGTACTATTTTCCGTGCGAGAAAGGATTTTGACCTCTTTGTTAGCTTGTTTTCTTGAAATTGAACTTTTCTATTCAGTTTATATAGTTGTTTTGTGTATATATCAGAGCTATGCTTTCATTAGTTTTGAAGTAAGATGTTATCATTTGACATCTTTTGGTAGCTAAGAAGATAGACATTGGATGTTAATGAATAGGAAGTTGATATCTGGTCTTGTAAGAATTTCCAGTTTGTGTGGTTAAGTGGCTATGGAAGTTGGAATGTTTTTTTTTTTATGTGGTCTAGTTAATGTAATGGACTGGAGTTTCATTTGTTTGATTGGGATGAAGCTCATATTGCCTTGCATGATTGAGGTTTAGGAGCTGGAAATTTAACAATTGAACCAGGTACTTCTTGGGAAATGGTGGTTGTGCTGCTTCAAAGGTAACTTTCCAGATGTGGTGCGGAGAGAGATTTAAGGATGGTTGGAGATCTATTGTCTTGATGTTCTTGTAGGATTATGAAGTTTGAAGTTGCGAGTAATATTGTCAAAGAGAAGTTGAAGTTTGAACTCTTAGGAATAAGACAATCATTGTAATCTGCCAAAAAAATTGCATTGAGGTTATGATTATATAGGAAGTTGTCAAAGATGACATGGGGATTAGAGAGGTTTTCATCATACTTTAGAACATTTTTTATCCTCCAGTTATAAACAACTTGTATTTATTAAAATTTCATAATTTCTCTTAAAGCATTCTTTTAAAAAACATGTGGATGCACGGATCTTTCAAGAGAATGAAATGTTGAAAAGATCACTCAGAAATAACATTGATTTTCTCAATAGAGATCTGTATCAGTAGATGCTAAAAACTAGTTCTATTCTTATTTCATTGATTCAATGTTTTAGTTTCTATGTGAGTTATTATATGACATTTATGATATTCTGTCTCGTGAGTAGAATTTTTCTTGATTTATTTTCTGTGTTCTTGCTGGGAAATTTAGTGTCAGAATGGACATGTAGCTTGTTCTTCTTGCAGCAAAAAACTCCAACATAAGTGTCCTTCTTGCGCTATGCCCATTGGTGATAACCGTTGTTGTGCCATTGAGAAGGTTCTTGAATCACTGAAGGTACAATGCTCCAATTGGAGGTATGGATGCAGAGAAAACATTTGTTTCAGTAAGAAATACGAACATGACAAGTGGTGTAGCCATGCGCTGTGCACATGCCCCCTGTTGGGTTGCAACTTCCAGGGCTCATCTAAGCAATTGTACCTACACTGTAGACGTAAACATTTAGGCAAGTTGACAAGTTTCCAATTCAATACCAGCTTCCCTCTTTTCATTACTGTCAATGACAAATTCTGTATTCTTCAAGAAGATAAAGAAGGTGTTTTATTCATTCTGAATAATAGATGGGATACTCTTGGACATGTGATCACTGTTAGTTGTATGGGGCTTTCTTCATCGAAGCCAGGGTACTTTTACAAACTTATGACAAGAGCAGAGGGAAGCAATATCAGATTCCAGTCTTCCACAAGAAATGTCCAGACCAGAGTTGATGACCCTCCATCGCTGGGGTGCCTTCTAGTACCAAATGATTTCCTTGGTGCTTATGGGCAGATAACCTTGGACGTCTGCATCTGGCATCTTGGCTCATATCCTGCCATTAGCTCTGTGTGAGTTATTAAAGAACTGAATAGCTGTTTGTGAGTGGTCCTTTTGACATTATAAAAGCAGATGTGGCTAGGGCTAGCCTGTTTCTTAGTTTCTATATCATCCTTTAATTTCTTTCCTTTTTCTCTCTGATTGAATCTATATTATGATGATATTACTACAACAATTTTCATTTTTCCCCTATTGATTCCTAGGCTCCTCTCAAGTCCCATGTTTGTGTTCATGACTTTATCCACCAAATAAATGATACAGCTTGAACTGTATCAATCAGAAGTGTGTGTGTGTTTGTGTTGGGATATATTTTGTGAAGTGGTATGTTCTTTTCTGGTCCCTAGTGGTTCCTCACTTTGATCAATCCATTTGATGCACAGAAGAGCATGACCTCGGATTAAAGATTGCAGCATCAACGTTTCCTGGTTAACTCAGATGCCCTCTCAGCAGTTCCTGGGATCGACTGGCTGCCGCACACTAGGCAGGCTGCTGTTCTGACATAGCATGGTCATATACATGAACAACAATTTGAGTTGGTGGCTCTCCTATGTCAATTTTCATTAACTTGAAGAGATGGTACATCAATACTCTTGGAGATCAAGTACACTACCCTCGCTGGTTAAGGCTTGAAATAAGGGGTAGCTACAATTTCTCCAATCATAAACGTATACAGTACAATACAAATAGTGTAATGTAAGCTTGTACAAAAACGACCTTATTGTTACAGCATGATCAGGGGAAAGAAATTATGGCTGTCCTGTGATGTTGCTGCTAGAATACATTTAATGAACTCGAAACAAGGGCCACTGAGATAATTGGTCTTGAAGTAGATCAAACTAGGCATTTGCCCCGCCATGATTTCCGTTAAAAATGAAAATCTGACAGCATGATGTGTTTGAAGTCTTAAATAATTTGGTTAAACTTGAGATCGTCTCATCCCTAAGAGTAGTAGTTGTTATCACACTTCAAAATAAATCATCGTCGGTTAGCTATATGGGAGTAAATTCTTCAGGAAGGAACAAATTTGTCCATTTGTGCAGGATGGGACCTCAAGAATTTTACTCAAAATATCATCACAAGATAAATAAATCAAGGAATATCTTTGGAATCTTGGAACCAAGGCACTTCCATCCATTTATTTTTGGATAAGATACATGGAACACATAGCATAAGGCTAGCATCATGAGAAAAGGTATAGCTTAATTGAGAAACCATGAATACTCTAGTTTGTTCACAAAAATCACCCCTCTACCTTGCAAACTCTTCACCATGGAGGCCAATGGCTCCTTCTATCCTCCCAACAAGCATACAAAAACCCCTAAACAGCCCACCTGCAACATGGAAAGTGCAAGCAAGTGCTAAAGGCTTTGGCAGCGCCCCACCTTCCATACAAGAAAGTAGCATTAAGAAAACCTCCAAAAACACCAACAACAATGACGACGAAGAAATCCCAGAAGAGGTGCTTTATAGAATCATAAAGAGAGTGTTGGTATCCGTTGGGGCACCTATGGCACTTGCCTTTGCATCAATGAACGTGATAGGTTTGGTCATGGAGCAACACATATGGAATGTGCCAAAATGGTTCATGTTTTTGACACTTTTTCTTACTTTAGGAGCTTCTGTTTGTGGGATTGCCTATGGGGCTTTATCTACAAGCATGGATCCAAACGAAAAGGGATCGTTTCTTGGGTTTGAACAAGTCCAGAAGAATTGGGTTGAGATGTGGAAAGAAGAAGATGAGGGCAAGAAATCTTGGGACTGAGAAAGGATAAGATCACCAGCCTCGCACGTGCTTTTCTCTCCTTCATTATTATTTTTTTCTTCCTAATATGGGAGGGCATGGATTAGCAATGCTCTTGCTAGCCAGAGAGTTGGTGTTCTAGTTTCTCGATGTTGTTTTGCTCTCTCCTATGGAGCTAATTGCAAATATATGGTTACAACGAAATTATAATCCAATTACCATCATGTTTAAATTTTATAAAGCGTTTTGGTTAGTGTATTAGAATAAAAATAATAAACTCAAAGGAGATATAATATTGTTTGATTGAAAAGATATTCAAATGAAATAAATATTTTTTTTAAGGTAATTTTATTTTAAATTTTTTTATTTTTAAAATATTAAAACACCGAGAGAGATGTAATGTTTGTCTCCATTGTCTCTTTTTTTTTTTTTCAAAAAAGTAACTTACTGTGGAAGACATTATAGCTCCTAAAACAATTTTATAGTAAAATTCACAATTTATGAAAGTGAATTTATAATTAGTAGAGTTTATATGAAAACATTATTTTAAAAGCTGGTTTAAAAGTGTAGTTACGATTATTTTTTTAAAGTATTTTTTATTTAAAAATATATTAAAATAATATCTTTTTATTTTTTAAAAAAATTATTTTTAATATCAGCGCATCAAAATATCTGAAAACACAAAAAAAATATTAATTTAAAGTTAAAAAAATAAAAAAATTTGAAATTTTTTTAAAATATTTTTAAAATATAAAAACAAAAAAAATTGCATTCCTATGTTATCTTTCATGCTAATTAGTGTTTTGATAAATTAAAAACATTTATTTGAGTTTCCTTTGATAGATAAACATAAACAGAGAGATAATTCTTCACGCCAACAGACACTTATCGGTAATGCCTAATTCCAAAACTAGCTTTAATTGTGGGAAGAAAGCAGCTAGAAAAAGCAGCATGTTCCGTCATACCGTTACATCTACGAATGGCACCAAAATCAAAACATAAACTAATGGAATCAGGACATGGACACGTGTATTAAATATTTTTATTGATGAAGATGTTTAATTGTTTTTAATAAGCATGAAGATACTTTACTGGTAAAAAATCCTGCATGTTTTTGGCCATATATGACGTCCTCAAAGTGGGTTTTATTTGATGCCTCTCAAATATCTCATCCTCAACAACAATGACCGGATTTCATTGAATATTTTAATTTGTTTACGGCACCTGTGATTTTTTTAAAAATTAAAAAAAATATTTAGACAGTAAAAATCATCTGTTTTTTATTAAATTCAACTTAACAGTGTAATATTGAAACTTTCTAATTTGATTAATTTAATTTAAAATTAATTCATGTGATAATTATTTTAATTTAACCAGCTTAAAAACATATGAATAAACTTGTTAAAAAAAGTTTAAGGATGTTATTAAAAAAAATTGACATACAGATCAACTTGTTAAAATTTTTTAAAGGATGATATTAAAAAAAATAACATAAAACATTTTTAGACCTAACTTTTTATCTAGTCCGAGTTAAAATTAAATCATATAAAAATTAATTTATATGATTGGATCAACTTGGTTGGTTAAAAAACAAATAAATTGATCGATAAAAAAATTTAAGGATGATATAGAGAAAACTAAATGATGAATTAACAAGAAAAAAACCATCTTAACTTGTTTTCTTGTTTAACTCAAGTTTAAAATGAAATTATATAGGGGTTGTTTAGCATAATTCAATCAACTTGGTTAATTAAAAAACAATCTAAATTATTATTAAAAAATTAAATAATAAAATTAAAAAAATAACTAAAATGAAATTAAAAAGGAAAGGAATGAAAAACAAGTAAACTAAATCGAGACCATAATAATTCTCAAGTTTTTTTATTTAGGCATGTTTGTTTCATGAAAATAATTTTTTTTAAAATTATTTTCCAAACTTTTATGTATTTATTTGTTATTAGAAAATTTGTTCAATAAAAAACACTTTACAATTAAAGAAAAATTTGGTTTGATTTCTAGAAAAGTATTTTTATTTTATTTCGAATGGAAAACACTTTCTAAAAATTGTGAAAAAATTAGAAATATTATATTATTTGCTTATTATATCAAATTTGATACTCGAATTGTTATATATTTTATTTTGAATATTTGTTTTTCAATTTCATCCATTAAAATTTGATTTAATTTGATTTTTATATTAACTTTACTTCTTATTTCTTATGATGGTTATTTATTTTTTTCTTATTATGTTTTTAATTAAAAATTTTTATTTATCAAATTTGGTCCTTATTCTTTTTATTGTTATTTTTTTTATTTGAAATAATTTATGAAATTATAATTTTTTTAAAAAAATTCATCATCTTTTAATTTGTTTATTTGTTAGATTTTTTTATTTAAAATAATTTATGAAATTATATTTTTTTAATTTTATTGTGATTCAACTTTTAAATTTATAAGATTTGTAACTTATTATTTTAATAAACTTGAAAAATAATATTAATAATTTATTTTTCAGTTCATTTCTCATGATATAGTTATATACTATAAATTATTTTTTAATTTATTTTTTATAAAATTATAAAATATAACAAAATAATTTATTTTCTAATAATTTATTTAAAAAATTACTTTAAAAAAAATTACTATCCACTGAACAAATTACTTTTTATATACAAGTAATTAGTTGAAGGGCTGCTGTGCACATGACCTCATGAATGATGACATTTAGTAGCATTTTTTCCCATTTTGATTAAGACCCTTTTATCATCAAGTGGAAGGGTTGTGTTTAGCTTCCTATAGAATAAACCTCCTCCGCAGAGAAGAGCCTTTGATATTTTTAATCCATCGCAAGTGCTTGCTAACCTTCAAATGGTCCCTCCCTTGGTCGATGTCTATATCATACGTACATATTACGATGCCATCCTGCTCTGACGTTGACTCCTCTGATGGACGACGTCATGCAAGACGGCTGAAGCAAGTTTAGCCTCCACCCAGTTGGATCCTCGATGGTTGGGTCAGGGTGGCCTTGCAAGAACGGTCCCGACGCAAAAAGTAGAACGTAAAAAAAATGGATTTGAATTGCTTGAAGGAGACGACATTCCTAAATCTCATGGGTAGTCGATGATGATTGATACATGGTGGCGCCGGACAAATTAAGCGATAACGAGATTTTCTTCGTCTGAGAATAATCTAAATATTTTATAGGGAGGCTTTTGTGGCCGGAGATGGTTCTTTGACGCTTGTCGATCTTTCTTTTCAATCTTTTAAGGTGGAATTCTTGAATCAATATTTTTAAAAATCTATTCCATTTAATATACAAATCAGTGATAAGGGTGTATGCTTAAATTCATTAAAAACATCATTTTAATTAATGTATAAAAAAATGATCTATATATATATATATATATAGCCTTTCTGGGCATTGAAAATGAAGCACCTACCTTCTACTCCAGCCATCAACTTTGCTGCGGGAGGATAACCATGTCTTCACTTACATGAAGACACTGCCCTGAAAGAATGATGAGTGGCTAGCTTGGCCATCTTTACGCTATAGTGATGGAAGTCTTTTTGTAATTGGGGTCGACTCCACCTGAATCTTTGGTTATGAAAATATATATATATATATATATATTTAATATAGTTTTGAAATGAATTTTTAAAATAAAAGAAACTGAAAAATCAGTTTTCTCTTAGCATGAACAAATTGACTCATTCTATTTATAAAATCAACCGACCAAGCAATAGCATACTAAAATAATTAATGTCAATAAATGCCAAACCTAAGATATGACATGATATATATCCTATATTAATATTAAATAGTTAATGAAAAATCAGCACCAAGAAGATTTTATGTAGTAATTCCAAAATAAGACCCACAATTCATTAAATATAGAGCAATCCCACTACAAGCTTGTACTGTAGTCTATTTCAAATATATAACACCGAATTTTCCAAAATCACAACTTATATATAAAAATTTATTTTTCACCTAGTTCATCTCTTATTAATATTTATTTAACATCTAATTAAGAAATTACACAGGCATTTGGATCCTCTTCAACACTTCTAACATGATAATATGCAGTCATGGGAGGATTATAGGCCTTGACCAGCTCGGCCACAGCATCTTGTTCTTTCTTCTTCGGATCTTCTTGCTTCTTTGGCTCTTCTTTCTTGGGTTCTTCCTTCTTCTTCTCTGGCTCTTTTGCTGGTCCTACTGTAATTATTTCTGTGTTACATAGCTTTCTCAGTTTGCTCACTATGTGTACTGGATCAACGTCCCCTATCACTGTCAACTTCTTGTCCTTCATGTCCATGGATATTGAATCCACCCCTGCAGATTTTGCATCACAAATCAAACCGCCCAATTATTATTTTTTCTTGAGAAAATTAATCACAAATTCTTCAAAAAAATAAAATAAATAAATACCTGAAAGGCTAGAGACTTTCTTCATGGCTTTTGTCTTGGCTTTGTCGTCATGCAAATCCAATTTCAACACGGCTTTCTGTAACAAAACAAAATCATGTTTTGTTATAAATAAATATACAGATAATCAAGAAACAGTGATCACCGAACATCACTATTAATTAAAGACAGTTATAATATGACCCCATCAAGGATTAATGCACTAAACACCAGTTTAATCAAAGATAAAGATGATATGGCGTCCCCATCAAGGTTTAATGGGCCAAGAATTATCTCATAGAAACAATAATGGCTAAAACAATCAAATTTAAGCTAACGAAACTCTCGGAATTATGGAGAAGAATCAAGCTTTTCATCAAAATAAGTTAATGATCGACCCCAAAGAAGAATAGAAAAAGAAAGGGACCTTTACTCATGATTCTTAATTTCACGCACGCATGCATGTCATCTAACAGAAGATATATAAAGAGAGCTGATCCTCACCTTCATATCTATAGCTAGCTTGGAGAGACTTGATCAAAGAAAGATTTCAGATCAAAGACAGCAAAATGAAAGGGTCTGCCGTGAAGAAGTAAGGCCAGAGGAGGAGGAGGAGGAGCTAAATAAGAAAAACTTGGTGATGAGGTGAAAGGGTTCTCGGTGGAGTTTTTATGGTTAGTAAAGGCAAGATTGTAGGACCATTGAACGAAGGCACTTCGGTGTTTCCCGCGTTGAAAACGACTTCGTTTACAATCATTGTACTTTCTGATTGTTGTTTTGTTTTGTTTTTGTTTTGTTTTTTTTTTAAATTGAAGTTATTTTTTACAAAACAATTTAGCATATTCTGGATAAAAAATACATAATTTTTTTAAAAAAAATAGATGAAAGTTTTTAATCGAGAATTTCTAAAAGTTTGAGTGTAAAATTGATATTAAAAATCACATTTCATAGTAACATTGATACTACATGTAAAATTGGGTGGTATTTTTGAGATTTATCCTTTTTCCCCTTCACTTTTCTTTCTGAAAAAACTCTCACTCATGTAAATTAGCTATGATTTATGATCCTAAGGAATAAATCGGTAAATAGTTTAAATTTTAGAGTTAATAATTTTTTTAAAATAAATCAAACTGACATAAAATGATATGTTTTAAAATCATCTCATAAAATTATTTTTCATACTTTGATGATATTTTTAAATTAACTTTAATATATTAAAAACAAACTCATCTCCCCAATACCATATATTCATTCATATCAAAATTGTAACTAAATATTGACTTCATGGGAACCAAGCGAGTACATAACTTGTTCATCAATGTGTATGTATTACATGTATGGTTGAGATACATCGATCAAATAAGCTATGTACTCTCTTTCAACTTGGTTTTTGTTTATATATATATATATAGAAAAGCAAATAAAATGATGTTTTTCAACTCGAAAGGCAGAAGAAGCAACAGCAGCCAGTCAACAATGCTTGTTTTCTAATCTCTCCCATGGTTATCAACCCGGTCCCTCTGGAGATTTGTCTCTAAAATAGAAGCCACGACTCCGCTTTCGTAGAAACAACTCTAGCCAGCGTAAGGACATCATCTTGATTTCCAAATCTTTATGGTCAAGATGATAGATCTACTGGTGTTCTGTTCCTTTCAGTCACGCGTAAGGACAAGTCCAGTCAACAATGCAAGACTCGTATATTACTATCTAAGCTTGTAATTTAGCAGCACAGGATCGGCCTTATAAATAGAATCACACTAACACAGGAGGGGTTTGTGTCTATCCTTGCAGAAGACAGGAAGAGCTCCGATGGACATGGCGTCCTCAAAACCTTGCAAGATTTTGCATTTTGTTTAAGCATTTCTAATTCAGCCATTCGAATTACGGATTATTTGATAGAAATTCCATATTTTTCACCCCAATATTATGTCCTGTATTCCTTTATTTATTTTATTTTCAAATCCGATACCCCACTCGTAAAATTCTAGCCGCCGTCCCTGCAGTAACCTTGGAGTTCTTGTGTGCTTGGCATACCATGTAATTAATAGAATCTCAAGGGTCAGGCCTGTTATTTTCGAAGGGAAACAGTCCACTCTAGGTTCTAGATTCATTATCAGCATCTAGTCCAAAAATATGGCCAAGAAATCAATGATATCTTAAGTCACAACTGAAATATGCAAAGATCCAAAAGAAAATTAGTTCTAGCTTTGAAGAAACTAGTCCTAAAAGAAAATTAAAGGTCGAGCTTTACACAAACAGAGCTAGCAGAGGCAATCTAGGAAAGGCAGGGGCATAAGAGCAATCCACGAGGTTGAATTGCCCCGGGATAGACGCTAGAGGGATCCGATTATCCGAACGGGTCAGGTTGGGTGCCTTTGATGGGGGCAACTTATATATAGTTAATTTTTTTTGTTAAGATTTTTATAAATAAAATATATCAGATAAATATGTTAGATAAAAAAAAACTTGGAACTTTATAAATCTAGTCAACATATAGACTCTAATAAGATATTATCAAATTTTAATTCTATATATCTTATTCTAGATAATCATCTATAATATAAATATTAAAGATACGATAAATTGTTATATATTTTTGATTTAGAATAATAATTCATATTAAGATATTGATTTTTTTATACTTTTATATATATATATATATATATAAAAGATATGATAAATATCTCTTATATATATCTCTTATATATATATATAACATCTTTTAAAAAACTTACTGTACTAACTATCTTATTAATAATATATATAAGAGATATTTATCTCTTATTAATATTGTCAAAAACAAAAAACTTTTCGTTATTTTTTTCTTTAAAAATAACAAGGTTTAGAAGATATAAATATCTTATCAACCATATAAATAAATGATTCATAACCTTTTATCTCTTGAGATAAAGATATATAAATTTTAGAGTATTAACCAACTTAAAATTAAAAAAAAAAACATCTTTATTTCTTGAATTTAATTTTTTTAAAAAACACTTAGTGCTTAAGTAATTTAATATATTTTTCATAAATATATTAACTTTATCATCAGAGGATTTTAAAGTCTCACTGATTGAGACTGTTTTTACAGATATTCAAAATTTTAATATAAGTTTGAAGTTTTTTATATTAAGAAAAAGAAATCCAAGTATTTGAATATGTCTTAGATATTAAATAACCTTTTAGTTATATATTTTGAATTTTAGAACATCATCTCAAAACAAATATAAAGGGTTTATGAAATTGAAATTTTATATTTTAAGAGATAATTTATTTTAACATCTAATTAAAATAAAAGTTAAGAAATGACACAAGCATTAGTACCATCCTCAACACTTGAAACATGGTAATACATGGTCGCGTGAGGATAATAGGACCTGTGAGCCCTCGCCAACTCATACACGTATTGATCTTCATCTTTCTTCTCATCTTCTGGTTTCTCTGGCTCTTCTTTTTTCTTTTCAGGCTCTTTTGCGTCTCCTACAGAAACTATCTCTACGTGACAAAACTTTCTCAATTTGTTCACTATGTTTACTGGATCGATGTCGCCTGTTACTGTCAATTTGTTGTCCTTCCGGTCCATGGATATTGAATCCACCCCTGCAAGTCAGCATCACAAAATAAACCACTTAATTATTTTTAAATAAATTTATATATATATCTTCAATAATAATCTTGATTTATAAGTTAATATGATCATGGAGGGGGGAAAAAATACTTGAGAAACCAGAGACTGTCTTCATAGCCCTTTTCTTGGTTTTCTCATCATGTATATCCAGTTTCAACGTAGCTTTCTGTGACAAAACAAGTTCAAGTTAATTTTGTTATAAATCAATATCAAGAACTTAACATTACTAAAAGATAAGCCCAAAAAAATGATCAAAATGATATTTTAGCTGATAAAATTCTCAGAATTGTAGAAAAGAAGCAAGTTCTCCATCAAAACAAACTAAAAAAAATACAAGAAATAAAGACTTGACTCATTCCTTCATGCATGACTGCGCGCAATAAGAATTCGTTTGGGCAACGTACGCGGTGCTCCTGCATGTAGTGCAAAATGTGTTTTGCATAAAAAAATAATATCTTTCATGCCAAACACATAGCCAAACAAAGCCTAATATAGTCACTAACAGAAAATTAATATAGAGGAAGTTGATTCTCACCTGCATGTTTATATATAGAGGAATATTGAAGATCAAGGACAGTGAAGGAAGCTTGAGGTCAAGAACCAAGACAGGAGGAGGTGAATGTTATAAACTTGGCGTGCAGATAGAGGCATAGAGGTTGATTTTATAGCGACGGGGAGAAAACTGAGTCAGCCACGAGGTCAAGTTTGGGGTCCATGAGCACAAATTGTGGGGCATGTCAGCAAGCAAAGGAAAGCACATTGGTGGTTATGTTGAAAACGACTTCGTTTCACTCATTGCACTTTTTAAAATTTTACTGAATTTTGTTTATATTATTGCTAGTCAAGGAGAAGTTTAGTGGTACCCTGGGAATATGATAAATTTTTTTAATGTACCGAATATAAGTATGTTTTACTTGACAAAATTTAAATTAATATTTTTAGTGTGTTTTTATGATTTTAATGTATTAATGTTAAAAAATAAAAAAATAAAAAAAATTATTTTAACATATTTTTAAATAAAAAATATTTTTAAAAAACATATTATACCATAATAACAAACACATATTAAATCAATGGATCTTAGGACTTAAAGCCAATTTTTTTTAAAGACAAGATATAAGATATAATCTCTTAAAGCTAACTTTAATGTGTTAAAATAAGTCATTTATATTCGATGAGGTTGAGATACACACACACACACACGCACTTAATTTTTAATATATATATA